>NC_058131.1:34929646-34963614 GCF_016433145.1 Gracilinanus agilis | reverse complement strand
ATATAATGTTTTATATGTATCATTACATTTGCATTTATATTTTATTTTTATATTTTTTCTTTTATGTATCACACATTTCTATTTAAAATTTTATATTTATATAATGTTTTATATGTATTTTTACATTTACATTTTTATATTTTTTCTTTTATATATCACATATTTCTATTTAAAATTTTATATTTATATAATGTTTTATATGTATTATTACACTTATATTTTATTTTTATATTGTTTTACTTTTATGTATGATTACACTTATATTTCTACTTAAAATTTTTATATTTATATAATGTTTTATATTTATGCATTATTACACATATTTGTGTATTATTTTTAACATTCATTTTTCAGTACATTTTTATTTATTTCATTAAAAAATTCCTAATTACATGCAAAAAAATCTCAACATTCATTAAAAAAAATTTTGAGTTTCAAATTCTCTCCTCTCTAGCCCCTCCTTCACCCACTGAGAAGGCAAACAATATAATACTCACTATATGAAGTCAAGGAAAATATATTTCTGTATTAGCCATGCTGTTAAAAAAAAAGGTAGCAAGATAAACAAAGAAAGTGAAAAAGTTATATGCTTCAGTCTGTTCCATTTCTCTCTCTGGAGATACATTTTTTTGTCATGAGTCCTTTGGAATTTTGGCTTGGATCTTTGAATAGAGTAGCTAAATCTTTCACAGTTGATGACATTGTTATTACTATGAACAACCTTCTCCTGGTTCTGCTCACTTTACTTTGTATCAGTTCAAATACATCTTTCCAATTTTTTCTGAAACCATCCCTCTCCTCATTTGTTAAAGCACAGTAGTATTCCATCGCAATCATATTTCATAATTATTATATGTATATAGATATAGATGCATACTCTTTAGAATATAATCCCCATGAGGGGAGGTACTTTCTGCTAGTTTTTGTAATCCCAGTTGTGTTCAGCTATCTCTCAATAGGTATCCCCTCTATTTCTAATTCTTTGCCACTACAAAAAGAGCTACTATAAATATTTTTGCATATATGGTTCCTTTCCTCTTTTCTTTGATCTCCTTGGGATATAGACCCAGTAGTGTACTTCTGAGTTGAAAGATATGCAGTTTTATAGTTCTTTGGACACAGTTCCAAATTCATGACCCTTAAGAATATTTTGATCACTATATTTCAATACAAAACAAAGTGTTTCAAAAGTCTTAAAACAAGGACATCTAGTGGATTGAGAGCCAGGTCTAGAGAAAGGAGGGCCCAGGTTCAAATTTGACCTCAGATATTTCTTAGCTTTGTGACCCTAGGCAAGTCATGTAACCCATTTAACCCTAAACCCTAGTTGCCTAGCCCTTACCACGATTTTGCCTTAGAACCAATACTTACTATTGATTCTAAGATGGAAGGTAAGGATCTAAAAAAAAAAAAAAAGTCTTGGAACATCCTGTATAATTGATCCTTTGTAATCCTATGTACTTCATTTTATGTATTTTAAAGCATTATTCTGAGAAGAGGTCCATGACATCAAAAAGATTAAGAATCTAGGTCTAGTCCAGTCTCCTTAGTTAGACTTAGAGAGTTGTCTCCTAGATCTTCAAGCCTTGGGCTGCTGCCCCTCTCTCTAGGCTCTCTTTTCTTCTATAGGAGACTCTGGGGGCTCAGATATAACATTACTGGAGTCTCTTTCCTCAGTCTTCTCCCAATACGAGAATAGCTCCAAGGGGAAGGTACCCAAAGTGCATATAATCTTGTTAACTAGTTACATGCTCTGTGACTGTGGGTGCTCACTCTGAATGCTTCCTTAATCCTCTCCCTCCCCCAATTCCCCTAATCAAAGCTCACATTAAGGATAAACACAACCCCTTGGGATTTATCCCCACACAAACACCCTAGTACAGGCTACAGACTCACACCCTCCCAGTGTCCATTCTTTAATCATCCTCTGACTTGTCCCACCCTTGTCCATCCTACTAGTCACTCTTTCCACTGTCCCCTTACTCTCATTCCCTGCACCCATTCAACAACTGCTCCATTCTCCGACATCACCCACCTGCTGCCGACCATCTGTATCAGGAGAAGGTCCCGACTGCTCTTTTATTACCTGGGAGACTGGTGAAGTCAGGGAAGGACAGACTACTACCAGGAGCTGCAGACTCAGCTCACAGCCCAAGGCAGCCTCCCAGCTGTTCCCTATTTGGACTCTGAATGAACAAGTCTCTTGACCTCTTTGAGGAAGCCCTTGGTTTCATTATATGTGTTTCCAGTTCAATAAAACAATCTTTTCCATTGGTCTTTACTTTCTTAATCTGTCTGAAACGATGTCCAAAGTGGTTTTAATGGTAGTTCAGGAAATTCATTAGAAGAGAAGCTAAGTTTTGGTTACAGTTTATTTTTAAGTAATCATATGCTCTCATAACTCTTGCATTTGAAGAAAAGGATGGTGTGACTCAGTTACTAAATGTCATAGTCATCAGTTACTGAGGAGAATTTTTCAGAGCATGAGTTTTTACTAGATCACCATCCAGCTTTATTTTCTTGTAGACTCATGTTCAAGTTGGCTTGATCTTCCACAAGGCTGCTGGGAAGAGTCCCCAACAAATATTTCTTAAGTATCACCAGGGTTTAGTTCTTTGCTGGACACGCAGTGAGTGCTTAATTGGTATGCTGTGGAACTCTGGGTCTAGATATCTGGGATATACACTGAGGATACACAGATAGAACAAAAGTTCATTCTTGCCCTGAAGGAGCTTATGTTCTATTGGGAGAGCTGGCAGAGGGATACAAGGGAATCTGAGAGAAAGAGAGCAGGGAGAAGAGGGAGAAATCAAGGCAAGGCTTTAGTTAGAGGAGCCTTGAAGGAAAGTAAGGATTCTAAGAAGAGGAAGTGAAGAGGGAAAATAATCCAGGCATGGAAGATAGTTTATATAAGAGTATGGAGACTGGAGATGAAATATCATAGCTGGGGAAGGCTAGAACATAGAGAGTATTGAAAGGGAATAATAATAAACAAGACCAGAGTGTTAAGAGTAGAAATCAGCTAGGGAGAATTTTAAAAGCCAGGCTGAGTTGGTATTTTTCCTTAAAGTTTCCTCATCTATAAAATGGAGGAGATGGACTGGAGGATGTCTAAGGTCCCTCCTAGACCTGAGACCATGATCCTTAATGAATGTGAAGAGATCAAAGTCCACAACTGAACACCTGTGGTACACTCAGCACTGACTTAAGGTCTTGTTGAGGATGTAAGAGAGGACAAAAGATCCCAAAGGAATGGACAGTCTAGTTGGAAGGATCAAGTTTGCTCTTTACTTGACAATAATAAAGAGAGTACTTTGTTGTTTCTTAGCCTCGACCTTGGCTTTCATTGGGGTAAAGAGTGCCCTCTGCCAACATAGATTATCAACACCCCCACAGCTTACAGTCTTCCTTGCCAAGAGCATAGAGAAGCTAAGGTGCAATATCACACAGTTAGTATATGGCAGGACATAAGTTGAATTTTTCTGGATTCTAAGACCAGCTCTCTCTCTGTTATGCCCTCACACCTTCCATTAAATTCGGTTCAACAAACTGATTTTGTTTTGCATGACATCATAGTTTTCATGCATTTTGTATTTCTTGCCTTCTCAATAGATGGGGGGAGGTTGAAGGAAAGAGTAAATCTGAAACTGAAAAGAAAAGAAAACGAAAAGAAGAAAACCTCAAACATGTGTTACATCCTTGTCCAGTGTAAAACACTGTTCTAGGTGTTGGAGGGAGATATCTGTCTATCAGAAATACACTCTTTGATCTTAGAGAGCTTCCATTCTGGTAAGGAGCCCAGATATGGCTGGCACAGTTAGGGCACAGACTGAAACAGCTCTAGGAGTCTAAGTAAGTAAAGACCAGAATCAAGGAAGTGTCCAGGAAGGCTTTCTGGAAGAGGTAAACCTGGAAAGGGTGAAGGTATGGGAAACAGAAGGGAAGATGGGTAGGATTTGTCTAGGAGGAGAGTGGGGGAATCCTAAATTGGAAGAGCAGCATGGCCTCTATGGGAAACATGGTTGAGATCATCTGGATGGCTCATCTTGGAGAAGAAGGGGAGAATTAAAATATTGATTAGATTCATGAATAGAATGATGAAAGTTGCAAAGAGAAGACTGTTTTCTGGTTCCATTGCTGCCACTCAGTAAATGTGGTACCATGGAAACTCACTTCAATCCCCTGGGTCTCAGTTTCTAAATCTGCAAAATGGAAATGATAAACCTTCCTGACAATAAGAGTTATTCAGAAGTGGAAATGATGGTTAAATTAATTTGGCCTCCAAATTGGGTCCAGCCAAAGGTTAACTGAAACAAGATGGCTAGCGCTGGAGCCAGCCCAAGATCTGAAAGCTCCTCCTTTATAGTTCCCAGACTATCATAGTGGGTCAAGCATGATTTTGTTGATGACAATCTGACATCTCATGCTCTTGAATGATATCTCAGGACCCAATTAGCTGACCCCAGTGGGTTCCATATTGAGAGAGTCAAGGAGTCAAATGGTTTCCTTTCACCCAGCTTATACTGTTTACTCTCAAAAGGAAAGGAGGGTAGGAGGAAGATGAAGCTCTGACCAAGTCATGGCATTTTAGGATTTAAGCCTAGAAGGGACCATCTAATCCAAATATTTTAAAGATAAGGAAACTGAAGCCCTAGAAAGATAAAATGTCTTGCCCAGAGTCACAGAGATCCCAAGCCTTAGATCCTTAATTAAAGGTCATTGGAGGTTCATAGACTTATAGCACATCTGGAAGGGACCAACCACCGAAGGGATCTGGTTGATCCCCCTCATTTTACAGATCTTACAGAACCTGGTATGGCTAAACGACTGCATTAGAGATGAGGTTAGGGCCCAACTCCTTTTACTTCTTTCTTTCAAGCTTTTCTCTTCCCATTTCTTTCGATCAAACCTAATACCTAGAGCTCTTATTTATTTTAATTCCTTTTTATTATTCATAATAATGGGAGAAGCAGATGAATGAGCAAGCCTTCCCTTTCCCCAAATCAGGATATTTCATTTAAATCCTTAGCAACTACTACTACTGGGCCATACACTTTAAGGTTCCTGTCAATTCATTATCAAGATTTAATTGTCTACACCTTACTATCTGCTGAGGAATGAAATGATTAAAAAAAAACCAACACAAAACCAGTCCCAACCCTTAGGGAATTGACTTTCACCTAGGGAATTCAATTTATGCACAGATAAGTAAATATAAGAGACTTTAAACTACGTTGGCTAGATTGAGCACCTTGCCTGGGGCTACAAAGACCTTTATTAAAATTCAACCTCAGATACTTGCAGTGTGACCCTGGGAAAGTCACTACAATCTGTGCCTCATCAGTTTCTTTATCTGTAAAATGGGGATAATAATAATAATAGCACTTACTTCCCTGGAATGTGGTGAAGACCAAATAAGATGTTTACAAACCTTAAAGTGCTTAGATGCGTGCTAGCTATTATGGTTATTAGTTAATAAGTTAATATTATTTATAGTGTTTTAAACTTCCAAAGCTTGAAGCTGCACTAAGACTTTTGGGATGTTCCATTATCTCACGTAGTACTGTGCCTTTTCCCTATTCTTACTTACTAAGTTTGGGTTACACGAGGGAGAGGCAGCATTGGGTAATGGTTAGAGCTCAGGACTATCTTGTTTAAGACCTCCCTCCCCATGAATCTTTACCTTCTCTACCCTTTATTTTCTGTAATTTTTATTTTCTGTAATACGAGGATAATAAAACCGTTAGTCCCTATCCCACAGGGTTGTTGCAGGGCTAAATGCTTTTATATCTATTATCTTATCTGATCTTCACAGTAGTCTTGTGAGAAAGGTATTATAGGAGTCACCCCATCCTTTCCATTTTATAGATGAAGAAACTGAAGCATAGAGTAGGTAAATAACACTTCACATATCTGGAATTTGAACCCAAGACATAGACTGTAGATTGAAAGCTGGAAAGGATTTCCAAGTCCAGTCCCTTCAGTATACAGAGGAGGACACTCAGACCATTGGAAGGGTAATGTGTTTTCCAAGTTCACACAGTAGATTAGTGGTGGCTCGGGAACCCCAAACCCACATCTCCCAATTTCCAGTCCAACCATTTTTTTATAATTTCCATGCCAACATTTCATAGCCTCCCAGCCCAAGAATCCTTAGTCCTGTGCATCCTAAAGGTCTAATCTGGCTATGTGCCAGTCCCCAGATCTACTCTTCTGGAAAAGGAGACTTGCTTTCTTCTAGTATTTCATCTTTTCTAAGTTCTATCAAGGCAGATAACTAAGGAAAACCAGAAAACCAACAAGGTTTAAAGTAGGATAATCTCTTGGTCTGACTTGGTAAACCAGGATACCTTGGCTCCTGTCTTCTTCAAAAACCTCTTCTGGTGTCAGAAATTCTTTCCAGAAGAAATGAGGGCTGCTTTTTTCATTAATCTAGTTTTTTAAGAGAAAAGAGAAAAAAAAAGTCTGCCTATTTGAGGTTCTTCATTATCATTCATTGAAACATTAACATGGATTCATTTAGCAAATTAACCGAATTGTAGGGTAGGTCCCAAAGGAATAGGATGAACACAGAGCACTTATATTTGATAGCAGATGAGAGAGGATGAGTTTTGGGTACCAGATACTGGTAACAGAATAAGGTGGCTTAGGTTTGCATCTCAGACCACTGGTTCTGTTTACTTCACTCTGTATCAGTTCACATAGATCTTTCCAGCTTTTTCTGAAATTGTCCAGTTCATCATTCCTTAGAGCACAACAGTATTCCATTACCATCATATACCACAGTTTGCTCAGTCCATTCTCCAACTAATGGACATCCCCTCAATTTCCAATTCTTTGCCACCACAAAAACACCTGCTTTTTTTGGGTATTTTTGTACAAGCAGGTCCCCTACCCCAAAAGAGAGATTTTAAAATCTCTTTGGGATACAGAACTATGTTAGGATTAAAATTCTCTGGAGACTGTATATTAATTTATAATTATTTATTAGATAGTGAAAGCTTTTGGTCATCTAACTTATCTGAGTTTGCTACTCATCTTGTGTTTCCATTCCCTAGCAAAGAGACCTGGCACAAGTTGCCCAGCCAGAAAAGTCAAAAGGAGAGAGATCTGTGCTGTTTCCTTGATCCCTATCTTAAAGCTCCAGTGATGACACTTTTTCTGGGTCTCCCTGGTTGAATAGACTTGATTTCAGTCCATTTCACAGGCCAGTCTTCTGAATCTAGGAATGACGTGGGACCAGAGGCAAACACCTTCTGGGATGCCAGGGAACCCACAAGGTCTCTTGTATTCTCCCCTAGGCATGCCATGCATGCCTAATCAAAGGGTGGGACTAGAACCAAAATGGATTTTCAAAACTTTCCTTTTTAAAAGGAAAGGAAAGAGAAAAATAAAATTTTATTAAATTCACACCTCTAGCAGTGGTATTATTGGATCAAAGGGTATGCACAGTTTTATATCCCTTTGGGTAGGTTCCAAATTGCCCTCCACAATGACTGGATCAGTTTACAATTCCACCAACAAAGTGTCTGAATTGTGCCATATCCCCTCCAACATTTATCACTTTCTTTTACCATCATATTGGCCCATCTGGTAAGTGTAAGGTGGTACTTCAGAGTTGTTTCAATACGCATTTTTCTAATCAAGAGTAATTTAGGACATTTTTATATGATTATTGGTAGCTTTGATTTCTTCATCCAAAAATTACTTGTATTCTTATGAATTTGACTCAGTTCCCTATATATTTGAGAAATGAGACCTTTATCAGAGAAATTTACTGTAAAAAATTTCCCCCCAGTTTTGTTATTTCTCTTCTAATCATGGTTACATTGGTTTTCTTTGTACAAAACCATTTATAATTTAACATAATAAAAATTATTCATTTTACATATCATAATGTTCTCTATCTCTTTTTTGGTCATAAATCCTTTCCTTCTCTATAGATCTGCCAGGTAAACTATTCTTTGTTCCCCTAATTTATTGCTAGTATCACCTTTTATGTCTAAATCATATACCCATTTTGACCATATCTTGGTAAATAGGATGTGATATGGGTATACCTAGTTTCTGCCATATTGTTTTCTAGTTTTCCTAGCAGTTTTTGTGAAATAGTGAGCTCTTATCCCCAAAACTAGAATGTTTGGATTTATCAAAAACTAGTAAGATCGGGCAGCTGGGTAGCTCAGTAGAGTGAGAGTCAGGCCTAGAGACAGGAGGTCCTGGGTTCAAATCTGACCTCAGACACTTCCCAGCTGTGTGACCCTGGGCAAGTCACTTGACCCCCATTGCCCACCCTTACCAATCTTCCACCTATGAGACAATGCACCGAAGTACAAGGGTTTAAAAAAAAACAACTAGTAAGATCATTTACCTCTAATCTATACCATTGATCCACTATTCTGTTTCTTAGTCAGTTCCAGATTGCTTTGATATTTACTGCTTTATAGCATAATTTGAGATCTGGTACTGCTAGGCCACCTTCCTTCACATATTTTTTCATTAATTCTCTTGATATTCTTGAGTTTTTGTTCTTTCAGATGAATTTTGTTGTTATTTTTTCTATGGCACTGAATAAGTAAATTAATATAGGTAGAATTACCATTTTTATTATGTTAGCTTAGTCTACCCATGAGCAATTAATATTTTTTCCAGTTATTTAGATCTGACTTTATTTTGTGAAAAGTGTTTTGAAATTGTGTTCATATTATTCCTATATTTGTCTTGTTAAATAGATTCCCAGGTATTTTATATTGTCTAGAGTTATTTTAAGTGGAATTTCTCCTTCTCTCTTGCTGCTGGACTTTGTTAGTAATATATAGAAAGCTGATGATTTATATAGGTCTATTTTTTTCCTCCAACTTTGCCAAAGTCATTAGTTCAACTAGTTTTTCAGTTGATTCTCTAGGATCGTCTAAGTATACCATAATATCATCTGCAAAGAATGAAAGTTTAATTTCCTCATTGCCTATTTTCTTTCAATTTCTTTTTCTTCACTTATCACTAAAGCTAGCATTTCTAATACAATATTAAATAAGTGGTGATAATGGGGATCCTTGCTTCATCCGTTATCTTATCAGGAAGGCTTCTAACTTTTCCCCATTGCAGATGATACTTGCTGATGGTTTGAGATAGATACTACTTATCATTTTAAGGGAAAGCCCATTTATTTCTAAGCTTACTAGTGTTTTTAATAGGAATAGATGTTGTATTTTGTCAAAGACTTTTACTGCCTCAATTGAGGTAATCATGTGATTTCTGTTGGTTTTGTTATTCATATGGTCAATTATGCTGATTGTTTTCCTAATATTAAATCAGTCTTGCATTCCTGGCATGAATCCTACCTGATGATCCTTGAGATATATTACTGTTGTCTCCTTGCTAGTATCTTATTTGAAATTTTTGCATCTATATTCATTAGGGAAATTGGCCTATGGTTTTCTTTCTCTGTTTTTACTCTTCCTGTCTTAGGTATTAGCAACATATTTGTGTCATAAAAAGATCCTATTTCCCCCAATAGTTTATATAGTATAGGGATTAGTTCTTTAAATATTTGATAGACTTTACTTGTAAATCCATTTGGCCCTGAGGATTTTTTTTTAGGGAGTTCATTGATGGCTTGTTCAATTTTTTTTTCTAACATGGGATTACTTAAGTATTCTATTTCATCTTTTATTAATCTGGGCAATTTATATTTTTGTAAATATTCATCCATTTCACCTAGATGATCAGATTTATTGGCATATAATTGAGCAAAATAGCTTGTAATTATTGCTTTAATTTCTTCTTCATTGGTGATTAATTCACCCTTTTTATTTTTGGTACTGATAATTTGATTTTCTTCTTTCCTTTTTAAAATTAAATTAACCAATATTTTATTTTATTTGTTTTCCCTTCATGAAACCAACTCCTAGTCTTACTTCAATGGTTCTCTTACTTTCAATTTTATTAGTTTCTCCTTTGAATTTTAGGATTTACAACTTAGTCTTTAATTGGGGATTTTAAATTTGTTCTTTTTTCTAGTTTTTTTTTTCATTTGTTTACTCAATTTGTTGACCTTATTTTACTGATGAACATGTTTAGGAATAGAAATTTTATTCCAAGTAATGCTTTGATTGTCTCCCATAAATTTTGATATGGTATTGCCTCATTGTCATTCTCTTTAATGAAATTATTAATTGTTTCTATAATATGTTCTTTGGCCCATCCCCACTTTTAGAACTGGATTATTTCCAATTAATTTTTAATTTGTCTTTCCATGGAACCTTATTGATTATATTTTTTATTGCTTTATGATCTGAAAAAAAGATGCATTTATTATTTTTGCTTTTTTGCATTTGGTTGTGAAGTTTTTATGCCCTAATACATAGTCAGTTTTTGTGTATGTGCCATGTACCATTGAAAAGAAAACATATTTTTTCCTATTCCAATTCAGTTTTCTCCAGAGATCAATTAAATCTAACTTTTCTAAAATTTCTTTTACTTCTTTCTTGTTTATTTTTTATTTTTTTGTTAGATTTCTCTTGTTTTCAGGGCAGCTGGGTAGCTCAGTGGATTGAGATCCAGGCCTAGAGATGGGAGGTCCTAGGTTCAGATCTGACCTCGGACACTTCCCAGCTGTGTGACCCTGGGCAAGTCACTTAACCCCCATTGCCTACCCCTTACCACTCTTCTGCCTTGGAACCAATACACAGTATTGATTCCAAGACGAAAGGTAAGGGTTTAAAAAAAAAAAAAAAGATTTCTCTTGTTCTGAGAGAGGAAAGTTGAGTTCCCTCACAAGTATAGTTTTACTATCTCTTTCCCCCTGAAGATCATTCAATTTCTCCTTTAAAATTTTGGAGGCTATATTATTTGGTGCATATATGTTTCATATTGATATTACTTTATTGTCTATGAAAACTTTTTCCAAGATGTAATTTTCTTTCTACTCTCTTGTAATTAGACCTACTTTTTGCTTTTGTTTCATCTGAGATCATGATTGTTACTCCTGCTTTTTTTGTTTATTATTATTTTTTTTACTTCAGCTGAAGCACAATAAATTCTGCTCCTCCCCCTTACCTTTACTCTATGTGTTTTTCCTTGTCTCAAATGTGTTTCTTCAAAAACAACATATCGTAGAATTCTAGTTTTCAATCCGCTTTGCTATCCACTTCCATTTTATGGGTGAGTTCATCTCATTCACATTCACAGTTATTATTAATAACTATGTATTCCCCTCCCTTTTTTTCCCCTTTTGATTTTTCTTTTTCTCATTTCATTATGTCCCTACTCACAAATGTTTTGCTTTTAATCACCCTCCACTTCCCTTTCCCTTTTCCTATACCCCACACCTTGTCTTATTCCCCTCCTACTTCTCCACAAGATAGGATTCCATATCCAAATGAGTATGGTTGTTATTTCCTCTCTGAATCAATTCCAATGAGAGTAAAGTTTAAGCATTGCCTGTAAGTACCTTCATCCTCCCCTTCACTGTAATAATTTTTTATGCCTCTTCAGATCAGATAATTAACCCTGTTCTATCTCCTGCTTTACTTTTCTCTCAGTATAATCTTCTTTTTCAGGGATTCTTTCAATCCTTCTTTTTCCTTTGATTTTTTTTTTTGCATATCATGCCATCCTAATTAACTTATTCCTGCACTCTCTGTCTATATTTCTTCTAACTACTCTAATAATAATATGAATTTTAGAAGTTACAAATACCATCTTTCTGTGTAGGAATATAGCAGTTTAACCTTTTTGAATCCCTTAAGTTTTCTCTTTCTTTTTTATCTTTTTATGCTTCTCTTGAGCTTGTATTTGGACATCAAAATCTCTATTTAGGGCTGGTCTTTTCATTAGGAATATCTAGAAATCTTATATTTTGTTTAATGATTTCCCCCCCTCATCCCGGATTCTTGATTTTTAAACCTAATTCCTTTGCCTTCTGGAATATCCTATTTGAAGTCTTTAGATTCTTTAATGTAGAAGCTGCTAAGGCTGTGTAATCCTTGACTGACTCCATGAAATTTGAATTATTTTTTTTTCCTGGCAGTTTGTAGTATTTTTTCCTTGGCCTGGGAGCTATTGAATTTGGCTATAATAATCCTGGGAGTTGTCATTTGAGGTTTTATTTCAGAAGGTGATTGGTAGAATCTTTCAATTTATATTTTACACTCTTGTTCAAAAATATTAGGGAGGTTTTCTTTGATAATTTCTTATAATGTGCTGTCTAAGCTTTTAAAAACATCATAGCTTTCAAGAAGTCCAATAATTCTTAAGTTGTCTCTCCTGTTTTTTCAATAACATATTTCATGTTTTCTTCTATTTTTTCATTCTTTACATTTTGTTTTATTGTTTTTTGATGTCTTGTAAAATCATTAGCTTCTACTTGCCCAATTCTGATTTTAAAAAAATTATTTTCTTCAGTGAGCTTTTGAACCTCCTTTTCCATTTGTTCAGTTCTACTTTTTAAAGAAACTCTTTTATTCATTGGATTTTTGTACCTTTCTTTCCATTTGGCCATTTCTGCTTTTTAAACTATTATTTTCTTTTTGCATTAATTTCTTTTCTCCTTTTTTTCTTCTGCCTCTCTTATTTGCTTTTCAAATTCCTTGTTGAGCTCTTTGAGAACCTGACACTAATTCCCATTTTTCTTTGAAGTTTTTCATGTATCTGCTTTGATCTCATTGTCCCTTTCTAAGTCTTTGCCTTGCTTTTCTTTGTCACCATAATAATTTTCTGTGGTTAGGTATTGTTTTGTTTTATTTTATGTTGTATTTTCCTAGCCTTTTCCTCGACTTTTATTTTTATCTTGAAGATGGACTCTGTTCTCAGAGAGAGAGTGCACTGTCTTAAACTTCAGTTTTTCCTTGCTGTTACCCTCAGCTCTAGTTCTGAGTTTCTACATGGAGCTCTGAAAGCTACCTCTCTCTGCTGATCCAGTCTTCCCCAGGGACTGCCAATAGCTTGCAGGGTCTAGAGCACTGTGAGCTTCCTTGTGCTGGGGCTCAGGGTCTCAAGTCAGACTTGGACAGGGTCTCTGGACCTCACTCTGGGCTTACATGGGCCAGCTGCACCATGGACTCCCTTGTGCTGGAGTTTGGGACCTCACTCTATATTTGCATTAGGACTTGGAACTTCAAGGAGTGGGTTTAGGGTGCTCAGCTATTGGCTTAGTCAGGGTCTCAGGGTTTCAAAGTTGGCTTTGGCTTGGGTTCAGAACCTGGGGCAGTAGAGGTGGCATGGAAAGGCTTGCTATTGATTTGTGCTGGTACTCCTTGTGGCAACCTTGCTGTGAGTGCTGCATAACCTTGCTGGCTGTGCTCTCTTCTCAATTGATGGACCAGACCCTTCTCTGCCTACCTTCTAAGATGTTTTCTACAGAATAATTGCTTCATCCCATCCCCTTGTTTATTCTGAGACTCCATTATTCATTTTGAAGCTTTATTTTAAGGTTGGTAAGGAGAATTCTCATTAAGGTTCAAACTTTCCATGACTTCACTCCGCCATCTTGGTTCCACCTTAGGAAAACTACTTTAGTGGCCGAATGGTGGAAGGCCTGGAGGGGGAGAGATTTAAAATAGGCAGAGACCCCTCTCCTCCCAGCCAGCATTGTCATAGTCTCGATGTGAGGTGATGGAGACCTCCATCAGGGTTGGGACAGTGTCAGAGGAGAGAAGAGGGCTTATTGAAGAGATACTATGAAGGTAGAAATGATAGGAGTTCATGATATATTGAATATAGGGGATGAGTGTGAGTGGAGAATCAGCATATAGCAGGAGCTTAAATGCTTATGGATCAGCTGAATAGAGAAAGTAGGATTTCCTGGACAATGCTGAATTTTTGAAGAGTCCATGGACCTACGTCCTTGACGAAGGTAGGGACATTCTCTGGACAAGTTCTGTTCCTAAGAGCTTCCAGAAATGATATCTTTCTTGCTTTAAGATAGTATAGATAGAAAGAAATGTCAACCTACTTTACAGTTGGCCCATATGAAAAGTAGTTCTGTTGGAATGCTTTGTTTCAAGGGTCTGAGAGACTCAACAAGGAGTCTTCCCTGGCCCTGCAGTGGGACTGTCCCCACTGTCCCCAGCGCCTTTGGGCAGTTAGGCAGTTCCAATTGGAATTGCTATATCTAAGTCTATATTTCCAATTCAGAAGAAAGTGAAAACTTGACAATTATCTTACTTATTGTCAATGCTGAGAATCATAAGTGGAGAATTCAAACCAGTTGAATTTGTTTGGGGTGGAATATTAGAATTAAGGTTGACTTATTCACACTTCTCCAGATTTACTGCTTCCATGGAGCCAAGAAACCACTTACTAAGTCACTCAGAAACCTAGGGACAGCCTCATGACCACATAGTGAGGGTGAGAGTTGGGATTTGAACCCATGTCTTCTTTGGTCCAGATCCAGCCCTGGGTGTGCTGCTTCTTCTAGATCACAGATATAAAACATGAAAGTCAAGATCCTTTATTTCTACAGATGAGGAAACTGAATCTTAGATGGATTAAACGATTTACTCAAGGTCACACAGGTAATAAATGTCCAGGTAGCATTTGAAATCAGGTGCATTGACTCCAGATCCTTCTACGGGGCCCCGATGCCTTTCTCCTTCTCTGTCTCTTATCTGTGGTTTTGTCTTTTGGTTTCTCTATCCCTAGATAATCAGTTCTGGGTCCCTGAGATGGGGGGCCACCAAAGAGGAGTCAACATGGCCCATGTCAGAAATGAAGCTGGCCCAACAAGATCTCTTATTGACCACCAAGGAGATCCTCCTAGTGAGGATCCCTATCCGGTACTCAAATGGGGAAACCTAGTCTTAAAAAACGAACAAAAAAAAAACAACCCACCCAAGAGCAGGCCCCAGCAGACAACAGGAAAAGAGGCGCCTCTGGGGCTTGCCCGGGCCAGCCAGCCTCTGCACAAACTGGGAGGACACGGATGCATGTGGTAATCGAGACCTGAAACTTCAAACAGCTTAGTTACAACAGATGTAACTCAGGGGACTGAACAGGTGTATAACAGTCAGCACCATCTTGAAGCAGAGGTACTGGCCAACCAGCCCTGGGCCCTCCACCCTTTCGGTACTGATCTGGTATTAACCCAGATGCCCCAGAGGCTTGGCCCAGGATTCAGGAGTCTCTCTGGGAGGTTTTGGGATCCCCTGGCACGACACCAATCTGCCAGCAATCACCAAGCAGTTCATTTCTGCATTGAAGAGTCTTTTAAAAGACGAAGGCCATGAGCAAAGCAGCTTGTCAGGGGCACCATCTGATCCCAGGCCTGTTGGAACCTGTGAAAAGAGAATCCAGACCCGAGACAGCATGGTTATTAGGGGAAAGAGAGTTGGATGTGAAGGCAGGAAAGTTGGTTTTGTATCTTAACTCAGATGGTAGCTACGTACCACAGAGAAATCACTTGGCCTCAGTTTCCCCATCTGTAAAATATTCAGACTAGGAGGTCCTTGGGCAGGATGTATTTTGAGAACCCTAAAGGGCTACAGAAATGGGTGCTGATATAGACAGGAAGACATGAAAATATTGGGTAAAAGACATCAATGATGAGAATGAGACTGATAGGGCAAAATGTCGGGGGGCACAGCTAAAGCAGTTCCCAGAGGTAAAATCATTTCTCTGAGAACTTACATTCAGAAGACAGAGAAAGAGGATAAAAGCCCTGGATAGGCAATTAATTGTCGTCTCCCCCTACAATCAATAACTCAATAATCCCCGCTTCCCAAAAGCACAAAAGAAGAAATCCTGAAAATTAGAGAAGAAATAGATAAAAGGGAAAATAAAAGGATTTTGGAATGGATAAAACTGTGAGCAGCTTCCTTCAAAAGAGTAACAAAATGGGTAAATCTATAGAATCCTTATACAATCAAACTGGATAAGTTCTTAGAGGTTATCTAGGATGACTTTCTCAGTGTAAAGAGATGAGGACAGTAGAGTCCAGAAGGGCAACGATACATGCTTGGGGTTACACAGGTTGGAGAGAGCCAACTAAAATTCACTTCTGATTCCTGATCCACTTTTCTTCCATCATCAGACTAGCCATCTCTGTGGTCCTCCATTTCTCCATTTGTAAAATTGAAACAATAATAGTATGTATTTCATAGAGTTGTTGTAAGGATGATACCAAATGAGATGACATCTTTCTTTTTTTAACCCTTACCTTCCATATTAAAATCCATACTATGTATTGGTCATAAGGTAGAAGAGTGGTAAGGGCTAGGCAATGGGGGTAAGTGACTTTCTCAAGGTCTCACAGCTAGGAAGTATCTGAGACCTAGAACCTCCCATCTTCAAGCCTGGCTCTCAATTCACTGAGCCACCCACTTGCCCCAAAGATGACATTTTAAAGGACCTTGGCAAATCTTAATAAATTTGCTAAACTCTACTACAGATATTTGGAGACATTTTGGGATTAAATGACTTGCCCAAGGTCACTTAGCTCATATATACAGAGGTAGGACCTGAAACTGGATTTTCCTTTCTATGAATTGTATCCATTAGGCCTTATTGTATCTTATTATCTTATTATTAATTATACTAATATTAATTATATTAATATTATATGAATGACAGGCAAATAGCTTGGCCATGGAAGAGAAAGGGAGCTAGGGTAGTAGACATAATCATGGATCTGTAGGCAGATTAGGCTTAAATTCTGACTCTTCTACCTCTGATTCCCACTTAACCTTGGTCTAAGCCCCGTAGTTCATCTAAGTTTCTATATCTTCATCTATAAAATGAGCCACTTTAAAAGAATTATCCATTTGGAAAATTCTCTGATTCTATAAGATTCAGGCCTTCCCACTCCCACTCTTGGCCCCAGAGTGGGCTTCTAGGAAACAATCAGACAGTTTAGACAGACCAATAAGAATGGATATTTTATTTACCATTTAGTGCTGGGTTATAGGCCAGAACATACCACACAGGCCCAGCCCAGTGACTTTGGGGTGGAATACCTTCTTTTCTGTTCTTTAGGACTTCACATTCCAGATTGCAAAAGAATTTAGCTGGGTCTTCAAGGATCCCAGAATTCAAAGGCTAGCAGGTAATAAGCCCTTCCTTTGTAGCCCTGGAGGGGAGGATGAATGACTTGAGAAGAGCTGGAGGTACTATAATAAACATTCATTGACAGGCAACTAGGTGGCTCAGGGGATTGAGAACCAGAGACAAGAGGTCCTAGATTCAAATCTGATCTCAAACACTTTCCTAGCATGACCCTGGGCAAATCACTAACCCCCTTTGCCTAGCCTTTACCACTCTTTTGTCTCAGAACCAACACACAGTGTTGATTCTGAGACAGAAGGTAAGGGTTTTTGCTCTTCTTCTAAATACACTTGGTGACAAATTGCTAGGGAGATAGACAGATTGGAGACCCAGACTAACTTCTACCTGGGGACTCAGATAAGGGGGTCAATACATTGCAGAGGCATTGGACGATGCCCATTTGAAAAAGAGTCCACACCAGAGGTGAGCATCAGAAATTCTCATCACTAGGGAGAGATACCCCAAAAATCTTGGGTGGTCAGGAGAGGCAGGTGGGACATGCCCTGGAGGAATGAAGAGGAGCTAAGGGTTGGAGAGAGGGGAGGAGGAAGGAATGAAAGGAGGTGTCTTTCTACCTTGGTTAAGATTGGCTCTGCCCCACCCCAATTGCTAGGCATACCTTTGATTGAGTTTTAGGGTATATTTTCCTCTTAGAGCTTCTGAGGACAGCTCAGGGACCATTTCCTTCAGGAGACCCTAGCTCCCACCTTCTCCCTTCTGCCCTTCTCCTTCTCTCTCAGAATTCTTTTAGATTTCCCTCAGTTGAAGCTCCTCGAGGGCAGAGATGTTCTGTTTTTCTCTTTGCATACCAATATCTTGCACAATGTCTTGCACACAGTAGTTTATTAACAACAGCAGTAATAATGGCTGGCATCTATCTATGCAGTGCTTAAAAGTTTGCAGGGCTTAAAAAGTATTATTTCATTTGATCCTTATGACAACCCTGGGAGGTGGGTGCTATTATGATCCCCATTTACTCCATAATAATAATAGCTAGCATTTATAAAGTGCGTACTATGTACCAGACACTGTGCTAGATGTATTATTTCCTTTGTTCCTCACAATAATCCTGGGAGGTAGTTGATGTTATTATCCCCATTTGACAGATAAGGAAACTGAGGAAAACAGAGGTTATGTGACTTACCCAGTGTCAAACAGTAAGTGTCTGAGGATGGTTTTGGACTTAAGTCTTCCTGTCTCCAATTCCAAGGCTCTGGAAGTGACCTGAATTAGGAGGTTGTATGGGATAAGGGAAAGAATACTGAGTTTAGACCAAGAGCACCTGAGATCAAATCCTGCCTCTGATATTTATTATCTATGTCATCTTGGGCATGTCACTTAAGCTCTATAGGTTTCAGTTTCCTCATCTGTAAAATGAGGGGAACTGGATGACTGATGAGATCCCCTTTTCTGATGCTATTAGAGATAATCTATGAATTCTGGTGAGAAATAAATTAGATTTGAAATCCAGAGTCCTGAGTTTGAATTCTGCTTGTCTAACTGCTGCCAATGTGCAAATCATTTTGCCTGAATCTCATTTTGCTCAGTAGCACCATAAAAAGCTTAGCCTAGATGATCTCTGGGATCTGTTTTGCCTCTAGACCTGATTTCTAGTGAGGATGGGGCAGATTAGGTTCTGTGGAGGTCCACGGAGAAGGGGAAGAGGAAGCTCTGATAGTTATTTTTCAAAGTGAAAATGTATCTGTGTCCAGATTCTCTGTAGGTTTGGGTAGATGGATTCAGCTGTCCTAAGCATCTTAATCAGAGGTCATGGGTACCTTCCCCTTTGAGGGTAGGAATGTGTCATTTTGTCTTTGAATGTCTAGGACTTGGCACAAAGTCATTCTATAATATCAGAACTAGAAGTAGAAGGGACCTCAGAGGCCATCTCCTAAGTCTTCTGTTCTTGCCACTCAATAAGGCTGAACCTGATTCTGTTCCTTTACAGTCTCGTATTTTAGACCTGTAGGTGATGATATGGCTAGAGCTTTGGACTTGGTGTTAGGAAGTCCTGAGTTCAGATCCAACTACTTACTCTCTAGGTCCAGGTCTTCAGTGTCACCCAGAGCTAGCAGGGTGTTTAGTGGATGCTTTTTTTTTTTTTTTTTTAAACCCTTACTTTCTGTCTTAGAATCAATACTGAGTATCAGTTCCAAGGCAGAAGAGTGGTAAGGACTAGGCAGCTGGGGGTAAGTGACTTGCCTAGGGTCATACAGCTAGGAAGTAACTGAAGCCATTAAAACAAAAAAGAATGAATGCTTATTGATTGCTTGACCAGCTAATTTTGATCAGAGAAAACCTATCTAGTGCTCAGGGTTTATAACCCAGTCTGCCCATACTGTATTTAAAGACAATTCTAGGAAAAACCAGAGGGTGGACAAAATAGTTTTCCAGCACAAATTCAATTTCCCCAGGGAAAAATCCAAATTGCAGGCTTGGAGCTAGTAGGGTCACCTTGTCCAATCTCCTCATTTTTCAAAGACAATTGGGGTCTTCTGCCTCCAAATCCACCTTTTTCTTGAAACTTTCCCCAGACAACCTTACTGCACAGGTAGGCAGATGATGGGGAGGACACATTTTTAGACAAGATGTACTCTGTGAAAGTGGAAATGTTTGTATCCTTTAGACTTCATCTCCCAGAATTCTTACCTCACCCCAAACTTCCCTTTTCCTTTCTGTTTACATGTGTGTTTTACGTGATTGTACGTAAGTTTTGGGTAACGCCCTCTCACTCTCTCTTCCATGTGAGTGGTGGACGCTCCCTGTTTTCCCTAGCTCTCTATTTAAATATTAATAAGTCTTTGTAAATATTACATTTTGGAGATATTGAATATCAATTTTAAAATCTACAACTCCTTAAACAATACATCATGGAGTTACCTACCTACTGCATTCATACTCTCTCACACTTAAATATAAAAGAATATTTAATAAAAGCCTATTATGTGTCAGGCACTGTGCTTGTGTAGTGTTGTAGATACAAGAGTTAAAACCAAAAAACAACCAGTATCTGCCCTCAAGGTGCTTACTTAAAAAAAAAAAAATCTTTACCTTCCATCTTAGAATCAATATTGTGTATTGATTCCAAAGTAGAAGAGCAGTAATGGCTAGGCAATGGGGGTTAAGTGACTTGCCCAGGGTCAAATAGCTAGGAAGTGTCTGAGGACAGATTTGAACCTAGGTCTCTGCGTGTAGCTCTCAATCCACTGAGCTATGTAGCTGCTTCGAGGTGCTTACTTTTTACTGGAGATGGAAGGAGTTGGGGGTGGGGTTCAAATAATAGGAATATGACCCTTGCTTTGAAAGGCTCAGATTCCCAGAAGGCACACTCTCAGGTTCCTAGAAGGCTCAGCAAAGGATATTTTGGGGAAAATTTGGGAGGCTGTGTGTGTTCAAGAATCTGAGCCTCTCTGAAGTAGAGACTACACACAGATAAAACTAACTATATACAAAATAAATGGAAAATAATTTCCAAGTGGTACACCAACACATGGGGACCATCAGGAGAGTCTCTTGTAAGAGAAAGCAAGTTTACTGCCTAAGACACTCACGAGCTATGTAAGCTTTAGCTGGGCAAATCATTTAACTTATCCAGCCTTAATTTACTGATCTCCAAAGTGGGGATCACAATAGCCCTTTGCGCTAGACAATGCTAGCTATTGTTATGACTGCCAAAGCTACGGAGTTGTTTTATGGCTGGCCTTGGTCTCGCTGCTGGAAGCCTCGCTGTCTGGGATTGGGGTTCCCCGAGACGGATCTGGGGTTTGAGCTGTTATTGTTCCCTCAGTTTAAAGCTGTGCCCTGGGAGTGTGAGTGTGTGAGTGCGTATGTATGTGCGTGCGTGCATGCGTACGTGTGTGTGTGCGTGTGCTGGAGGGTCCCCTTCCCTGCCTACAGCCCTCCCCTCCCCTCACATCCCCTTCCCGGGTTCTGTTTCTCTCCTCCAGCACCCGCGGGATCTCCCAGCCTTTGTCAGTTGCACCGCTCCCCCCGCCCACCTGCCGTTTGTCCCCGCCCCCTGGGCCATATTTGGCCAATAGCAGACAGAGCCGCAGCTCTAGCCCGCCCCTAGCACCGCCCCCATGTGGTCCAGCCTCCCTTTCTCAGCCAGGTTTGGGGAGGTACTTTCCCTCGCAGCTGTCTCCCTTGCCTGTGTGGCTTCCCCTCAGGGAGGCAGCTGGCCGGGAAGCTGCCCAGGCTTGCTCTGGATCCTGTGAGGAGGGGGAGCCGGGAGAGGAGGGGGCGGAGTGGGCCGGGGAGAAGAAGGGATGAGGAAGGGAAGGTGTCTCACCGCTACCCTGAGCCATCCTGGTGAGAAACCGTGCTCAGACAGACTACTTCAGGCTCAGCAATAAAAACTTCACAACACCGAGGCTGGAGTTGGGAACACCTGGATGGGTGTCCGGTCTCAGGGACTAGATAACTGAACCAGTCCTTTAACCCCTCCTTATCTCCTTCCTTTATCTGTAAAATGAGGGAGTGTCAAAAAGCCCTTCCATCTCTGAATCTAGGAATACTCGGATCTCTTTTTACAGCGGAAGCTGAGGCTCCCGAGATCACACAACCAGAAAGTATGTGAACAGGATTTGAATTCGGATCTCCAAGCCTAGCACCCTACCCACTGCAGTATGACTCTTCCTAACTTCCGGGAAATCCTGCGGATGGACACCCAGGCAATGCAATGGCCCTCATAACAAGGATGTTTTTGGCCATTTCTACTGGGGGTAGAACTAGCCGGAGGACTGATGGTTCTCATTCTCCTTCCCCTTCACTGAACTTATACTGGGGCTGGAATTATGGGAGGGTATTGAGAAGAGGACTGTCATAGGACTGATAGTGACATATCACCATGTCCAAGATAAAGGGCTGCCTCTGATCTAGGACATGCCATTAAATCAACATTCAAGTAATTCAAAGGAGGGAGATTTTTTCCTGAAGGTGAGAGATGTACCTACAGTCAGATGCATTCTGGTCAGATTGGAATCTGAAAGTAGTGAGGGGTGAAGTATTGCCGGGAGAAATTAATATGAATGTTAAATTCATTAAGTGTAGCCCCTGCATTTATCCTTTTCTTGCCTACTCAGGATTATTTTATTCACAAGTGGCTGACCTCTACTGACCCTGAATTTGTGAATTCTTAAAGGACCTCAGTTTCCCTTGACTATCTTCATATAAAAAGAATCCCATAGACTCTAACCCCTTCCAGTGATCTAGAACCAGGCCATTAAGTTCTGGAACTACCCATCATGATGCCTCTTCACTTCTTGGACTAGTACTAATACCAAGACTGAGGAGGCAGTTGGGCAGGTACATTTTCGACACCCTAAACGGAACAATACTAAAAATGAAACTATGACACCTAGCATAGGGTTGTAGCTAGCAGGTTGACCTTATAGTCAGAACACCCTGAATTTAAGCTTCTGGCACGTAACATCTGTATACACAAGTCACTCAACCTCTAAGTGCCCCATACCCCAACCAGATAACTCTGTAAGACAGTTATAGATGCATCAGGAAAGAGTATGCCTCACATGGAAGAAATGACACCAAAACACTAACCTGGTATCTTTCCCCCCACTGCTACCAATAAGGTCCATAATTAAATTGGATATGAAGTTCTATTTAACTTAAAATCCAGGATTAGATTGGTAGACAATCCAAACAGCAAAAAAGAACCTTGTTTCTCCTCTCTAAGAGAGAACTTAAAGAAATAGCACCATTCAGGAATAGGAATAAAAAAGTAAAGGTGAATTTACTGTTAACAAAAACAATGATGGAAGGGATGAGGGGTTGAGAGACAGATTATCTGGGGAAGGATGGTGATGTTAATGTGTAAAATAGGGACAATCAAGACAAGGAGTTGTTTTTTTTTTTTTTTTTTTTTTTTTTTTTTAAACCCTTACCTTCCGTCTTAGAGTCAATACTGTGTATTGGTTCCAAGGCAGAAGAGTGGTAAGGGTAGGCAATGGGGGTCAAGTGACTTGCCCAGGGTCACACAGCTGGGAAGTGGCTGAGGCCAGATTTGAACCTAGGACCTCCCGTCTCTAGGCCTGGCTCTCAATCCACTGAGCTACCCAGCTGCCCCCGAGTTGTTGTTTTTGAAGAGAACCAAAACCATCAGGGAATGATATCTTGACCTGCAAGTGAATTTATTTTAAGTGAGACAGAATGGCATCAAGTTGTCAGCCTCACTCTCTCTTCCAGAGTCACTGGAATCTACTGCCAAAAGTCAGGAGCACTAGGGATGGCCCAGGATGCAGTGGATGACCGTGGCATCTTCAGTGTCCAACCAAGCTCTGAGCACTCCATAGCACTTGCTTCAGCTACCTTCAAAGCTGTTGGAACAAATTGTTCTCATCCCATTCTGCCAGGGAAGATTTCACATGCTTGGGGTAGGCATAACTGGTCCATTCTTCTCATTGTTTGTCTCTTGGCTTTCCCTTTGCAATAATTAAAATATTAAAATAATTTAGGCATCTTAAATAGGCAGATTGTAATAATAAAAGCTAGAATTTGTGCACTGCATGTAAAGTATGAGTGTATATTTTCATATGTAATCTCATTTCATCCCCACAATAATCCAGTGATGTAGGTTCATTGCAATCCCCATGTTGTAGATAAAGAAACATAGTGACTCACCTATAGTCATTCATCTAGGGTCTGAGGAAAGATTTGAACTCAGGTCTTCCTAGGTTCTATCAATTGCTCCCCTGAATTGTCTACAGTTGATCCTATAAGGTTGCTTATAACAGATTCCATAAAGAAGAAGATATAAAGCAGGGGAAAGGGGAAAGGGGTTATCAAGGGTGGGGGTGATCTTTGGAGGAAAATCACCTCTTCCCATCTCGTTATCCATTTCCATGGTGGTGGCAACACAAGGCTACTCAATTTCTAATATTTCTATGGTGTTACAAGGCTCTCAGAGCACTTGACACATCTCTCATTTGATGTTTATAATATTCCTATGAGGCTAGTATAAGGACATTCAGTGTGGTATAGAGGATGGAATGCTGAACTGGAAGTCAGGAACACGTGGGTTCAAATCTCTCCTCTGACACTTATAGAATTATGGACCTAAAGCTGGAAGGGCTTCAGTAATTCAATCTCCTCTTTTTACAGATAAGAAAATTAAGGATGAGTGAGGTTAAGGAAACTGCCAAAGATCTTGAAGTAGTAAACAGCAGAGGTGGAATCGGAACCCAAGTTTGCTGACTCTAGAAACATTTCTCTTTCTAACTTACTGTAATGTCTCCATTTATTAGCTATATGATTATTAAATTACTTAATTTCCCTCCAGCTCAGTTTCCTCATCTGTAAAATGAGGATAATAATGACACTTACTTCCCAGGGTTGTGAAGGTACAGTGAGATAATGTAGATAAGCTATAAGACATTGTATACATTTTAGTGATTATTACTATTATCATCTACATTTTACAGAAGAGGAAACTGAGGCTGGGAGAGATTAAGTGACTTCTCCAGGGTCCTATACCAAGTTTCTGAAATGTCAAGCAAGTAGCTAAGGATCCTAGCCAGGAGTCTTTCGGGGTTCTTTGGGGGAATGGATTGGGGAGAGAGACAGTTCTATAATGATATGTTTCATCCCATCTGTCCTGTTGAAAATTGGGTCTCACCATCTTAGGGCAATTTTAGAACTGAGAGGAAGGGGGCCAACAACAAGATTTGTTACAGATTACTCCTTATTCAGATTAGCTACATACTATCTCTAGTATGGACTCCAGGCTCTAGGCTTTGGACAGTTTAACCAGTTATAGCTCACGAGGTCATAGCTATCTCCAATATCCTTCACCTAAGAGCATGAAAGAATAAATGCAAAGGTAAAAGGAACAGAAGCCCCATGAGTTCATGGCCATGTCTGTGTCCAAGTGGGAAGAGAAGTCTGCTGGTATCAACCCAGAGGCTTACAGAAAGTAGCCCCTGCCTCAGTTTCCATCAGGAAAGAGAGAGTTGTCTTGGACCAAATTGTGCCTTTTTCATGTATGACTAGCTCTGGCTCAGTAACCGTTCACTAGGCTCCTCTTTGCCACACTGCAATTCAATAAACATTTATGAAGTGCCTACTTCCGTATGAGGTACTGGGCTAAGCACTGGGGACACAAAAAGAGACAGAAGACAATTCCTGCCTTCAAGGAGTTTACACAACAAGCAGACAGGAAATAGTCAGAAGCTACCTTGACATGATCCTACATGGAAAGCAGGATGTTCCATTAGGTTCTGGACTTTAAGTCAAAAAGAATTTAGTTTAAATCCTACTTGGGATACTTACTAGCTATGTGCTACTAGGTAAGTCACCTAATATCCATGGTCTTCTATTTCCTCATTTGTAAAATGAGAGGGTTAGATTTAGAACCTCTAAGGTCCTTTCTTGTCCTAAATGTATGATCATATAAAACAGAAGAAGGCAGCCAGTGGGCAGCAGTGGATTAAACCCTCATCTTCCTGAGTTCAGATCCAGTCTCAGACACTTCCTAGATGTGTGATCCTGAGCAAGTCACTTAACCCTTTTTGCCTTAGTTTCCTCATCTATTAAGTGCCAGTATCTATGCCAAGAAAACCCCAAAGTCATGAATGTTTGGACATGACTGAACATCTATAACAGAGGTATTTGAATACTAATACTCCATATCCTTCAGAGACACATAAACTCTGACCCCTCATGCATCTTTCTCCTTTTTTTCTTTTTCTTTCTCCCTCCCTCTTCTCTCTCTCTCTGTCTAGACAACCTGCCCTTCTTTCTCTCTCCCATATACTGAGACACCCCCATCTCTGCCCTTCCACTCTGAACTGAGAACAGAAAGCAGGGAATTTCAGTTTGAGGAATGCTTCTCCTCCTGAGTCTAAACCAAGTAAAAACTGCTGGTGTTGGGTTCAGTTAGGCAGAAAGAGTACAGCTCAGCATTGCATGTGTCCTTCCCAGACAAACGATGTCCTGAAATGCTCTGGAGGCAGTTATATTCACATTTGCATTTCACACCTGTCACTCTGGGGGCCCCCACCCCAACCCCTTTGGGCACTGTCTGACCCAGGGGCTTCCACAACGGGGAAAGGGAGGAACCTTGGCAACCCATGACTTTGTTAAGAACACACCGCCCAGACCTCCAACTAGAGGGCCCACCAGGGAAGAGAAGCACAAGCCAACTAGCATTTAACGATTCTACCCAAAGAACAAGGGTGTCTCTTCCCAAAGGGAAGAGGAGGTGGTGAGAGAGAAGGAGGGGTGAGGGGGATAGGGGGGAACAGTAGGTAAACAGACTCTCCTTGATTAGAAATCTTTGATTCCTTGCTCCTTCCTTCCCCTCGTAGCCATAATCAGAGAGCCACAGAATTCTGTAGATTCAAAGAATCAGAATACTTGAATATCAGAATATCAGAATAGTAGAATGGCTGAGGAGACCTCAGAGGTCATCTGGATCAACTTTCACCAGCAAGGAATCCCTGTTGCATCATACCCAAAAAGGACCTACTTACTTCTTCTTGAAGACCTCCAGTAACAGGGAACCCACTACCTCTTAATCTAGCCCTATCTGATTTAGGGCAGCTTCTTCTGACATACAATATGTACCTTTTGGAACAATATATCCATTATATCTGTTTTCATTCCCTAGACCGAGTCAAAAAAATTTAATATCTCTCCCATGTGATGACTCTTACACATGTTTCCTGGATTCTCCTGGATTCATCTCTTTATCGCCATTCTCACAGCTGCCATTATTAACTCTCTATACTCTTCTTAACTCTCTATACTCTGACTTCCAGTCTTATCATTTAGCCAAAACTTATCTCTCTGACATTGCCAATGATCTCCTTGTTGCCAAATCCAATGAATGGTCTTTTCTCAATCCTCATTCTTCTGGACCTTTCTGCAGGCTTAGACATCGTCAATCACCCTTACTCCCTAATACTCTCTTCTCCCTTGGTTTTCATGATTATTTTCTCTTCTGGCTCTCTTTCTATCTATTTGGCCATCCCTTCTCAGTCTCCTTCGTAGGGCCATTGTTCAAGTGATGCCTACTAACTGCATGTCCCCTTTAGGCTCCATCCTAGATCCTCTTCTCTTCAACCTTTATTCCTTTTTGCCCTTCGTAATCTCATCAACTGCCATGGATTCAAAAACCACTTCTACACAGATGATTCTCAAATCTGTTTGTCTGGACTTAACCTTTCTCCTGACTTCCAGACCCCTACATATAGCTGCTTACTGGAGACTTCAAATTTGATTTCCCATAGACATCTCAACATATCTCAAATTGAACTCATTATCTTTGCCTTTAAACTTTTCCCTCCTTAGAAATTCCTTATTAAAGATACCACCATCATCTCAGTCACCCATAATTACTACCTAGGCAGCATCCTTGATTCTTACATTTGGGGAAGACCTAGACATGAGTTATGCCCCAGTTTCATTTTGGAGATTTCTTGGAGTAACTCCAGCTGGGAACAATGATTCAAAGGGTGAAAATGATCACCCTTGAACCAGATCCTCCCAGGATCAGATCTAATTGATGGGAACCCAAAGTCTTGGGACCCTCTGAAACATGTTACACAGATGGACAAGCTTTCATTCCAGGAATCTCTGTCTCTATGTGTGGCCTCCATCCTCTTTCCACTATTCTCTCCAACTCCAGCTTAGTTTGTTTGTATTATTCCTTTCGAAGGCCATATGCAAACACAAGGATATAGACCAGGTATATGAAGTGGTCATGAATCTCTCATCTAGCTTTAAAGTGAGATTAAAGGAAGTACCCTGAACCAGGGGAGTTCATATACCATCAGCACTTAGGTCTCTTTCATTGATTTAAATCTCCAGTGATTTCATTGCTCTAAGGAACTCTCAATGTGGAACAAGTCCCAACCAATACATATCAGCAACTTCTATGTAATTTGCTTGTCTTAGAGACTTTCTTGGGACCCGGAGAGTCCCAAGTCTTTGTGACTTGCTCAAAGTTACACAGGTAGTAAGTGGTAGAATCCAAGTCCTCTGGTTCCAAACCAAGTGAATTCTGTCCTTATATATCAAAATGGCTTCTTAGAGTTCTCAGTCTCTCTACAACCCTCTACTTCTGACTCATCCTTTTCCCGCCTTAGTTTTGTTTTACCTGTTTTTGTTTTATTTTTGCTTTTTTTTTGGCCTTAGTTCCTTTGCTTATGGCCCCCAGCTCTTTTATGATGGTGGGGAAGTAATTCTAATCTAGAGGCAAAACATTATGTTTTCCATAAGTTATTTCTGGGGATGTCACTCCAATAAGAGCTTCCACAAGCCATCTGGATGGAGGAGTTAGGCTGAAATCTGTCCTTTCTTGTCACTGATTACCACTGCTTTCAAATATGACCCCCATCTCCTGCTATAGACTGACCTCCCATGGATTAGGCTTTCATAAGAATCTGTCACTTTCTAAAAAGAAAATCTTACTGTATAGTTAGAGATTTTTTTACTTTGAACTACATTATCCAAAATTCCTTTCTGTATTACCTAGAATGCTTTTCCCTTTGTCCACGTTTGCGTGGTCATGTGGCTCCACCTTGTTCTTTTTTCTTTTTCTCTCTCATGAGTGGACTGGGTTAGATAGTTGTCCTATTTTAATTATTATTAACGAAACTTTTAAAATATAATAATTATTGGACATTAATTTTAATCTCTATATTATCATAAGGGGATTGGGGACAGGGAACATTAATGGGATCTTTTGTGATCAATTCCTATAGACCTTGTGGGAATGGATATCTGTCATTTCAGATATTGCTTTATCTGATCATAATCTTTTAATCTCCCATATTTCCCTGTGCCTTTTTACCACTAACCTTGTTCTTTGCCTGTGCTGATCACTCCCTCCACCCTTGGTTCTTTCTCAGGTCACAAGTCTTCTGCTGGTTATATTCTCTTCTCTTCCCTATCTAGACTCCTTAGTGAACCAGTTCTACTCTTTATTATCCTCTACTCTTAAATCTCTTGACTCCTGGTCCTATCTCCATTAAACTTTACTAATTCTTAGTGCTGAATTACTGCCACCATTCTCCTCCTCTGCTCTTGTATGATGCTGAACAAAGCTGGAAGAAATCATGAAAATAGCAATTGTGCCAGCTTTAAACTTATTTCATCAAATTTTACCTGGGCCCTCACTTTCAACTAGGCATCTTTCTAGTCTTTCCTAACAAATTTATGATCTCATTACCCCAAAAAATTATTTCAAATTTTGTAGCCTTCTTATCAAGCTTCCCATGGTATTCCCTCCCCTATTCTCTCCACTTAGGACTTTGCCTTATGCTTCACCAAAAAATGGAGATAATTTCCCTAAAGCTCCTTCTTTTCCTTTTCCCATCTCACATCACTGGGACCTTTCCTCCTTCACCTCATCTCACATGAAGAGTTAACTCTTCTCCTTGCACAAGAGACCACGTTCCATTCTGTCTTCTCCAGTTAATTGTCCCCTCTAACATTCCTACTCTTCTATTTTCAAATTCACCCTGTTTTCCCTTCTTACAGGGTTTCTTAACCTGGGTTCATGGATTCATTTAAAAATATATCTTGGTAACTATATCTTAATGCAATTGGTTTCCTTTCTAGTCCTATGCATTTCATTTTATGAATTTAAAAATATTATTCTGAGAAGGGCTTCATGACCCGAAATGGTTAAGAACCCTATGCTTATTCAAATATAAACTCGTTGAGGACAAGAATTATCTTTGTTTTTGTATTTGCATCCTCAGCACTTAGTACAATGCTTGGCACACTGTAAGTTCTTAGTAAAGGTTTTTTATTTATTCCTTCATATAGTGGTTGGATGATGGAAAGAAAGAGGGAATTGCTTGGAATTCTTGGCATGTCCTGGGGGATCAGGAGAAGGTTTCTGAGCAACAGGACTCCACCTCAGCTGAATTGGAGTTTCCCTTCTCCCCCCCCCAAAATCCCTGCTTCTTTTGGTTTCTGGGAGAAATCAGAACATCTGGATGTTGCTAAATATAGGCGGCATTATTATTGTCTTCCCACCTAATTGGGTCTTTTCATAGCTGCTCACTTGAAAGAACATAACTCATTCTCATTTCTTTGCCCAAAGCCCTTCTCTATTCTTGTCTGTGGGTTTGACAGAGAGTTGGGAGGTGGGGAGTGTGCATGGGGGCTAGGGATGGGAAGGAGTAGGAGTGGAAATTCCCTCTTTGAGGAAGCTCTTCTTCAGATTCTCAATGAGAAGCCAAGTCAAAGATAATTCATGTTGTTGTTGTTGATGTTGTTGTTGTTGAGGGTGAAGACACAATTTGTACCTTTATTAAGGTAACCTAGAAACAGAAAAAGGGGAGGGAATCCTGAGATGAATAGCTGAATGAAAGGAATAACATAACAGAAAAGGAGAGAGAGAGAGAAGGAAAGAGGGAGAGAGAGAGAGAGAGAGAGAGAGAGAGAGAGAGAGAGAGAGAGAGAGAGGCAATATAGAATAGTGACAATCAATGAAACTTGGGGTCAGGAAAAGCTGGGTTCAAATCCTGCCTCTGATATGTATTATTATAGCTGGGTATTACCTGTCAGAATATGAGACTACTTTCTAAGACCCTCCAGTCACAAATGGATGAATTGCCAATATGCATCAATGAAAAGTTTCTGTATCAGGAGTTCTCCACTTGGATGAGATCATATGTTAACTTTAAGAAAAGAAGAAAGAGAATAAGGAGGAGGAGGAGGAGGAGGAGGAGGAGAAGGAGGAGGAGGAGATGTGGGAGATCAGTAAATGTACCTCTATCTAGAGAAAAAAGGAAGAAGCTTATTCTTTTTCCAGGATATCCTGTGGCTTCCTATAGGAGAGGAGTAGCCCCTGGGTTTTATCTCACCCCATCCCAAAGGTGAGGGGGACCCCAAGGACCCTTTCTACTCAGATTTCTCCCCAGCCAGCAAAAAAGCCAGATTCTTGAATCCCTTCCCTGGCCACAGCCCCTTCCCTCTCCTGGCAGCCAGGCTGGGCTCTTCTTTTAATATGCCCATCTTCTGAGTCAGCACAAAAGCTCTCTATTCTCTTCCAGTGATATCCTGCCCCCTCTCCTTCCAGTCAACATTTCTTTAGCCTTAATCCCTTAAACCCCCCTTGAAATAGCGTCAAAGCAATAAAGAGATAGTTCTTGGTTACGGTTTCTCCCTCTGGCTTTGTTCTCCCTAAACCTGCTCTCAGATTGCAGTCCAGAAGGTCTTTGTGTGAGAAGAGACTCATCCCCTTCTTGCTAATGAGATCACCTACACTTTCTGGGCGGGAGATTCTCCCAGGTAGGGTGTTGGGTCACAGGACTGTCTGTCTGTCTGTCTAGGAGCTTCCTGGGAAGGGAAGCTAGACCCCGACTCTTTTCAACTCTGATTTCCTCTGGGCATGAAATAAAAATCTTTGGATCACAGTTGAAAGAGCCTCAGAGTTCACTTTAATCCACTTCCCCCTTACAAGAGAGGGTGAAAGTTTCCTCTGTTAACAACTCCCACAAGGGGCCATCTAATGTCTACACTAAGATGTCTAACAATTCCAAGGCCCCTCCATTGTTTAAGCAGTTCTAGGGACCCAGTATGGTTTGGTGAAGAGTTTTGGATTTGAAGGCAGAGGACCTGGGTTCAAATCCTGATTTCTTGAGGGCACAATTCCAGAGGGCACAATTTATTCTAAAACAAAAGAGTTAACCTAGATGCCCTCTAAGGTCACTTTAAATCTTATGATTTTTTTTACATTATATAATCACAAGATAATCCAGTTAGCATTTATGCAGAACCTTAAAGCTTACAAAATACTTTCTATGTATTATCCCATTTTGTCCTCACAACAACCCTGGGAGGTAGGTACTATTATTATTCCCATTTTATAGGTGAGTAAACTGAGGCAGACAATGATTAAGAGACTTGCTCAGGTTTATACCACTGGTAAGTCTCTGAGGCAGGATTTGAACTTAGGTCTTCCTGACTCCAAAGTAAACAGTTCTAATCTATTATACTACCTAAGTGTCAATTGTGGTAGTTTCTTCTCAAACTGAAATCTGACATCCTGTAACTTTCACTAATTAACAGAGCCACAACTAACAATTTTTGCACCCAGGGCAGCACAAACAATGCTAGGCTGTTGACTATGAGACTGGGAAGGTAGGTTGCAAGGAAAAATATTATGGCAGAGGAAAGGAATATGACCATGAGGGAGGAGAAAAGGAAGGAAGCAAGCCTCTTAATAGTTTACTATTTAAAATATTTCCTACTTTTTACACTCTCTTCATTAGACTCCCTGGATAAAAGCTCCCATCCTACTTACACCTCTGCTTACTGATCTTAGTTCTGCCCTCTGGAACAAAGCAAAATAGTCCTAATGGTTCTTCTGCGTGCCATCTCCTCAAATATGTGAAGAATAGAATCATGGACCTCTTAAATTTTCTCTTTCCTGTAATAAAATTTCCTGTTTCCTTTAATCGATTCATCTTTGACTTTATTCTAAAACTCTACATCCTGGCCCTCCTACAAAATCAAAACAAAATCAAAAACCAAAACTACAGGGGAAGCGCTGGCCAGCAAATGGGGTTTTGGTCTGGGGAGTCACCAGAATCTTGACTGGAGTCATTCCAGTATTGCTTGTGGTATCGATTTGATTATTATTTCCAGAGTGAGAGATAGAAAGAAGTGAATGGAATAGCCCAGATGGTGAGCTGCCTGGTGGTCTGGGCCAGGTTGGGACTATGGTCCAGGCTCCATATTGGAATGAAATGAAACAATTTTAGACCATCTAACAGAGAGATTCTTAATCTGAAGTCTGTGAACTTGTTTTTAAAAAAATATGTTGGCAAATGTACTTTTTTATGCAATTGGTTTCTTTTGTAATCATATGTATTTTTAATACAATAAAAATCATTATTCTGAGTAGTGGTCCATAGGGCTTACCAGATTGCCAAAAGAGTCCATGAAACAAATAAACAAAAAGGTTAAGAACTCCTGATTTAACAATTAAAAAAAAGATTTATTTAACAGTGCCATGAAAAGGATATCCATCAAGGGCATGGTACTGATACAGTTGGGCATAGATCTTTTTGCCTTCACATTTGCCATGGTGGCATGCCCAATGAACAATGTGTCAAGCTTGGGGATCTCTGATTCATTGTGAGATGATCAACCAGGAAGCTGCATCAATGTGTCTAGCTTTAGTCTCTTAATCTTTAGTCTTCTGGTTTCCTTTAGACTTTTGTTGTTGTTTGTTTTTTAAACCCTTACCTTCTGCCTTAGAACTGATACTAAGTATTGGTTTCAAGGCAGAAGAGCAGCAACAACTAGGTAATTAGAGTTAAGTGACTTGCCCCAGATCACATATCTAGGAAGTGTCAGAGACAGGATTTGAACCCAGGACTTCCTATTTCCAGGCCTGGCTCTCTATCCACTGAGTCACCTAGCTGTCTCTTCTGGCTTCCTTTAGTCTCAAGTCTCAAGTATGTTTTAATTCCCTTTTAGGGAAAAATTAGCCTAGGTTTCATGGAGAAGATGTTGTCCCTACCACAGATAGGTACTTCCTTGTTTCCTGGTGGATGCACAGAGGGCAACTAAAGATGTGGATCTGGAGTTTAGGAGAACTCTCAAGGAGGAGGTATGGATTTGGTGGTTATTTCTGTGGAGGTGGTAGTTGAAATTGTGAGAATGAAAAAAAATTGACCAAAAGAGAGATGCTAGAAAGGGCCAAGAGCCAAAGACAGGTCTAGAGCCAAAGACAGGTCTTTCTTTCTTTCTTTCTTTCTCTCTTTCTTTCTTTCTTTCTTTCTTTCTTTCTTTCTTTCTTTCTTTCTTTCTTTCTTTCTTTCTTTCTTTCTTTCTTTTTCTTTCTCTCTCTCTCTTTCTTTCTTTCTTTCTCTCTCTCTCTTTCTTTCTTTCTCTCTTTCTTTCTCTCTCTCTCTTTCTTTCTCTCTCTCTTTTTCTTTCTTTCT
>NC_058131.1:34885019-34929402 GCF_016433145.1 Gracilinanus agilis | reverse complement strand
CTTCCTTCCTTCCTTCCTTCCTTCCTTCCTTCCTTCCTTCCTTCCTGCCTTCCTTCCTTCCTTCCTTCCTCTTTCTCTGTCACTTTCTTTCTCTCTTTCTCTCTCTCTTTCTTTCTATATAATTTCAATATAATTTTTTATTTTTTAAAAAATATTTTTCCATGATTCATGTTTTTTTCCCACCCCCTCCCATAGCCAACAAGCAATTCCACTGGGTTTTACATGTGTCATTTGATCAAGACCCATTTCCATATTATTGATATTTGCATTAGGGTGATCATTTAGAGTCAGTATCCCCAATCATATCCCCATCAACCCATGTGATCAAGCAGTTGTTTTTCTTCTGTGTTATTACTCCCACAATTCTTCCTCTGAATGTGGATAGTGTTCTTTTTCATAAGTCCCTCAGAACTGTCCTAGATCATTGCGCTGCTGCTAGTAGAGAAGTCCATTACATTCGATTGTACAGGACAGAGCTTTCAAGGCACAACCATATTCAGGAAGAAGGGGGCAAACTAGTGAAAGAGTAGGAAAGGGGACATTGAGAGAAAAAGAAATAGGAGGATTTTTCTGGGGAATGCAATGTCTGTGGAGTTGAGGCAGGAGGGAATGTCTAGGCATTTCCTATCCTTTATGAAAAGGAGTGAGTTCAGAATTAGGAAAGGTGGTGGGGGAGGAGGAGGAAAGGAAGAGCATCTTATTAATCAGTCAAACACCAAGCACTTACTAGGTACCAGGAACTGTTCAAAGCACTGGAAATATATCTGCAAACAAGAAACCATCCCTACTTTCAAGCAGTAGAAGCTATATTAGGGATAATCTAATTCAATCCCATCTGATGAGAGCATTTCTTTTTACAAAAACCTAATGGGTGGTTGCCCACCTCCCAGAATGTATGACTTTCAACCCATTATATTTTTGGACAGCTCTATTAAGAAATTCTCACTGATGAAGACAGCTATAAGGCTCTTGTGAATTGAGATGCAGTCTTAAAGTCAGAGGATCCTGGGTTGAAATCTGACTTCATATACTTCCTAGCTGTGTGACCCTGGGCAAGTCACTTACTCCCATTGCCTAACCTTTTCCACTCTTGTGTCTTAGAACCAATATACAGTCTTGATTCCAAGACAGAAAGTAAGGATTTTTTTTTTAATAATAAAAAAAAGAAGACAGCAAAGGTAGGAGGAGTTGAGTTCAGAAGGGCTTTGAATGCCAAACAGAGCATTTGTATTTGATCCTGGAGGGGACAGAGAACTAGTAGAGTTTATTAAGTAAGAGGGGTACATGATAGGACCTTTGTTTTAGGATCACTTTGGGGGCTAAATTGAGGGTGGACTGGATGGGGAGACACTCAAGACAGGCAGACCTCTCCAGCAGCTACTGAAATAATCCAGATATGAAGTAAGGAGAGCCTGCATTAGAGAATGGTGGCAGTGTTGGAAGGGGACACACTTGAGACTTGATAAAGGTGAAATCCACAGGACATGGCAACAGTGAGTGGTGAGAGATCATGAGAAATCCAGGATGACTCTTAGGTTGAGAGACTGAGAGACTGGGAAGATGGTGTTGTTCTTTACAGTAATAGGGAAGTAGGGAGTGGCAAAGGGTTTAGGAGGAAAGATAATGAATTCTGTTTTAGACTTGATGATTTGAAGATGTCTACTGGACATTCAGTTGCAGATATCTTAAAGGAGATGTGAGGTTGGAGGCAAGAAGAGAGGGTGGAATAAGAAAGGCAGATTCAAGAATCTTCAGCATAGAGATGGAAATTAAATCCATGAGACCTGATGAGATCACTAAAAGTAAATAGTATAAAGGGAGAAGAATAGAATACCCAGGCCAGAATTCTTAGGGACACCTCAGGTTTAGAAGTTAGAAGGTGTGATCTGAAGGAAGATCCAGCAAAGGAGACAGAGAAGGAGTGATCAGACAGGTAGAAGTACAGTGAGGAGAGGAGGGTCTGGAAAATCTAGAGATAAGTAGCAAGGAGGAAAGTGACCAACCATGTTGATGACTGCAGAGGAGTCAGGGAGAATTGAGAAAAGGCCATTGGATTTGGCAACTAAGAGATCATTAATAACTTTGGAGAGAACAGTTTTGTTGGAATGTTAAGCTGGGAAGCAGAATTGTAAGGGGTTAATAAGAGAGAGAAGGGAAAGGCTCTTTTGTAGATAGTCTTTTGGAGGAGGTTAAATATAAAGAGCAGAAGAGACATAAGAAGAGAGCTATCAGGTTTTAAATAAATACTGTTTATTATTTTGAGGAAAGGCCCTTTTATTCCTATATTTTCTAGTGTTTTCAATAGGAATGGATGCTGTATTTTGCAAAGGCTTTTTCTGTATCTATTGAGATAATCATGTGATTTATATTAGTGAAGAGAGTTATCAGGGATAACTTGATCCTTCGATCAAGTGAGAGGTATTTTTTCAGCATAGGGAAGACATGTTTGTAGGCAGTAAAGAATAAGTCAGTAGAGAGTGAAAAGAAGTGGTAAAGTGGGGATGGCAGAGAGGACAATCTGTTGGAGGAGACGGGCTGGAATCGGATCACTCGAACAAGGGATTAGCCTTGGTAAGGAGTAAGGCCACTTCATCTCATGAGTTAGGGTTGAAAAAGGAGATAGCGATAGAAAGCATCTGAGTGATAGGAGATGAGGAAGAAGGGAGAAGAGGAAATTCATGGGGAATGGCTTCAGCTTCAATTTTTTTCTGTAAAATATGAGATGAAGTCCTCTCAGATCAGAGAGTGAGGGGATGTCATAGGAGTTTGGAGGAGGGATGAAAAGCTGTGGGAAAAACACCGTGGAGAGTGGAATAGGGAGCTGATAAGGAAAGTGTTACAGGATTTCCTAGCAATAGTAAGGATCCAGTTGGAGTCATAGAATATAAGTCCATAGTGGACTCAATCAGAACACTTGATCCACCTTCATTCAGCAGCTTGCATGTAGGAGCATGGTGGGAATAACCAAGACTGAGGCTTGGCTGGGGGCAATCAATGATATGATAAGGGGGATAGGGATTCAAGAGAGGAGGGCAGAGTAGAGTTAAATTGGTCCCCCCAAGGGGTTAAGAGGGGAAAAGGAGGAGAGAATGGCTAGTGCAGGTAGAGGAATAGGCCATAAGAAGTGGGTAGGTTGAGGAACTGAGTGATTATTGTTTGAAGGAAAGTCAGTATTGTTGAAGTCCTCTAGTATGAGGGCAGGAGTTGGGGAGGAGAGAAAAATTGTGAGTCATGTATAGAACTCATTGGGTAAGGAAGGAAGGAAGGAAGGAAGGAAGAGAGGGAGGGAGGGAGGAAGGAAGGAAAGAAAAAAGGAAGGAAGGAAGGAAGAGAGGAAGGGAGAGAGAGAAGGATGAAGGGTGGAAGGGAAGGAGGGAGGAAGGAAGGGAGAGAGGAAGGAAGAGAGGATAGAAAAAAAGAAGGGAAAGAAGGAAGGAAGGATAGGGAGTAATCTGGAGATCTGTAGATAAAAGCAACCAAAATTTTGATTGAGTGGTAGATAAGAATACAATTAACCTCAAAGGAAGAGAGGTTACTGGGTGATGGAGATAGGAAGAGCAATGGAGTGCAAGGAGTATTCTAACTTCTTTCTCATCCAGTGAGCTGAGAATGAAGTCAGTACTGGGGAACCAGAGAGGCTGTGTCATCATGAAGGGATCAAATTTCATGAAGAGCTAGTAGATGGAAGGAATGGGAGAGGAAAAGATGTAGGATGAAGAGAAGTTTGTTGTCTGTGAAACAGGTATTCCAGAGTATACTGTGGAAGAGGTGGGTTGTGTTTGGTTGAAACTTTGGAATGGGAAGGTTGAGGGGAATTGGAATAAGGAATTGGGTGGTGGGGATAGGGAAAGGGGTTTGAGTGATGATCCACAGGATTTTAGAATCACCGGGATATGAAGGATAGGACCAAGCACAAGAATGTTCATTAAGTGAAGCGCACCACTCCTCTTCCTAATCCAGGTTAGAGATTAGGCTTAAGGCAGTGGCAGTATGAGATGAGAGGCACACAGTCAGATGGTTGGACAGGAGGACCTCCTTCATTACCCCTCTTCCATTCCAAGGCTAGAGATCATACAGGAAAAGGGTGCAGCAGGAAATGAAAGTCAAATCTTTCTTAGTTGCTTTTAATACTTCCTCTAAGGATATTTTCTTCAACTCCTGTAAAACTTCAACTAGATTTTCTTGGGGTTGTTCAAAAAACTCCAAAACGCTTTTCCATCTTTTTATGTTTTCATAACCATCACTCTCTTCGGAGAGTCAATATTGGACTAATTATAACACACATAATATATTTACAGATTTCTGTTCTATTATTGTTACATTTACTTTAGTTACATTTATTATAGTTCTTATATATAATTATCATACATTAATATGAAATTATCATAATTATAATAGATTTATATGTTATATTTATAATAAAACAATATTGGTCATTTTTTCCTTCAGAATCTTTCTTTTGGGGCATACTCTAGGGCAGAGGTTGTCAAACAACCAATTTATCCATTACCAAGAAGTTCTAGTTCTTGGGAATTGTCCAAAGCCTTCAGTCAGATAGGGGCCTGTCCTCTAAAACCTGTGAGGTCAGAGGTCCTTAGCAATGGTCAGCCAATCATTTGGCCAAGCTCAAGCTGGTCCACCAAGAGAGTGATCCTGGCACCCTCATCATTACCTCCAGGAGTCTCCACTCTCTATATCCAGAGATGCCAGCTCTGGAAGAGGATTTTATATTTAATTGTGGAGGTAATAGGGAGTCACTGGAGCTTATTGAATAGTTAAGGACATGATCAGACCTGTTTTCTAGGAAGATGAATTTGACAACTGAGTGGAAGATTTAATGACCTCTCTCCTGCTATCATCAATTCCCTTCCCTCACCCCCATGAAAACATAAATGTCCCTTCCCCTTTCTTTCCTTTTAAAAAAATCCTTACCTTCCACCTTGGGTCAATTATGTGTATTGGTTCCAAGGCAGAAGTTCATTAAGGCTTAGGTAATGGGGGTTAAGTGACTTACCCAGGGCCACACAGCTAGGAAGTATCTGAGGTCAAATTTGAACCCTGGACTTCCCATCTCTAGTGCTGGTTCTCAAATCACTGAGCCACCTAGCTGCCCCAACTCCCTCTTTATTTTCAAGGAATGGTGTTCTTAACCCTCTTTCTCTTAAATTCATAAGATCATTGATCTAGAGTTAGAAGGGATCTCAGGACTGGGGCCATTTAGTCCAATCCTCTCATTTTACAAATAAGGAAACTGGAACTGAGAGATATCAAATTACTTGTCTAAGATAACATAAGTAGTAAGTAGTATAGGCAGGATTTGAATTCAGGACCCATAACTCCATGTTCATCAGGAAAGTCCAGCCATTCTTTCTAGTATACCATATTGTTATTCGGCTGAGACATAATTGTAATATAAAAGTCTCAGAGAGATGAATATGGAAAATTAAAATGAATGAATGAATGAAACATTCATTAAGCACTATGCTCAGGACTGGGTATACAAAATGAAAACTATGAGAACTTTTGCTCTTATGGAGCTAGCATTCTAATGAGGAAGACAACAGAAGGAAAGTTTCAGCCATCCATCTGATGAGATGGCCTCATGGTCCTTAGAGTTCGGTGGCAAAGCAGATAATCATGTCTCTTCTTTAATGACATTTTTAATCAGTTTCTGATATTGAGTCTTTTAATAAAGCCAAAGGCTTTAGTGACAAGCCTTCCCACAGGTCCTGCTTTTAACCCAACCCTCACAGCCATCACCCAGGAAAGCAACTCTTGTGGAGAAAGGGCCAACCATCCCCAACGAACCGCCAACTAGATTCAGCTTAGATAAAGTAGCAAGACATCCTGAGGGAGAGACAGGAAGAGTAATGTGAGTTATTAAAGGAGAGGTAGGACCATCTGTTTTGCCAATGCATTCTAAGGACGATGAGACCTTTCCATGAGTGGGCAGCTTCTCCTCCAACGTTATTGTGCTTATTTTTCTGAGTGGCAGTTGATCAGCAGGTGTTGCTACTGGTGGTAAAGGAGACGTTCCCCCTGATATTTTATAGAGGCATACACTCACCAAAACTTAAAAGTCTTCTTTATTTAAATCTAATCTGAGAAGTTTTAGTTGATCTTGTCCATTGCAGTTCTTTGGCAAGTAACAGGGCACATTCTTTCATATTAGAAAAACAAGTGATTCTTCCTTAGGAGCTTCTGTCCAGCATTCAGGACTGCTGAATCTTTTCCCTCTTACCAAAGTTCTGGCTACTGGTCTGATTGCCTTGAGAGATTGAGCTAACCCATTCTGATATCAAAAATGGTTAATACCAGCTAAGTACAATGACCATTTTATAGTTATTTCCCCCAAGCTCCCAAGCTGAAAAATCATTTGTGTGGTAGTTATTTCCTAGAATTCCATTGTTTTACAACATTTCACCTTTATGTTAATTCAGCAAATATTAAGCCTTTATACCCAAGGAAGGAAATAAGTATTTATCAGGCATCTACAATGTGCCAGGCACTGTGCTAACACTTTAAAAATATTATCTCATTTGATCTTCACAACAACTCTGTTAGGTGGGTGCTATTATGATTCCCATTTTTCAGTTGCAGAACAAGGCAAGTAGAGCTTCAGTAACTGGGCCAGCCTCACATAGCTAGTGATAGTCCTCCTGATTCCAAATTCGGCTTTCTTTCCTGGGCAAGTTACTTTTGCCTCAGTTTTCTCATCTTAAAAAATGGGAATCGAAATAACACTTATTTTCCAGGGTTCTTGAGGTTCGAATAAGATGATAATTGTAAACATATACACACAAACAGAGAGAGAGAGAGAGAGAGAGAGAGAGAGAGAGAGAGAGAGAGAGAAGAAAGAAGGAAAGAAAGGGAGAAAGAAAATGAAAAAGGGAGAAAGAGAAAGATAGAGAAGGAAAGGGAGAGAGAGAGAGAGAAGAAAGAAGAAGAGGGAAAAAGAAAATGAAAAAGGGAGAAAGAGAAAGATAGAGAAGGAAAGGGAGAGAGAGAGAGACAGAGAGAGAGAGAGAGAAAGAATAAAGAAGGAAAGAGAGGGAGAAAGAAAATGAAAAAGGGAGAAAGAGAAAGATAGAGAAGGAAAGGGAGAGAGATGCTTCTAGGGAGTACTCCAGGGAGACTTAAAAGAGCTCCAGGAAGCAGAGGAGGAAAACAATTTTTTTCTCTAGGGTCCATGACTCTATTTCATTAAGTAAAGTCTCTTTGTGTTTAGGTCACTTTTGCTCCTTCCCTAGGGTTACCACAACTAAAACTAAAAACATGCCAAAGGCCAGCTCAGTAAGGGTCCCTCCATCATCCCTGTCGCTCCTACCCTACTTATCCCAACCACTAAACTCTAATTCAACTCAGCAGTGGTTTTGATGGTAGAGTAGCTCAAATGCCTTTCCATTTCAGGGGGGCTGTAGAACTCTGATAAAATGCCAACAGAACTGGTCAAATGGCCCTATCCCTCTTCCACTCAGGAAACTATGAAAATTATTCCATGGCTTCCTGGGCTTTGGTCCTCCAAAGTTTTTGAGTCCTGACCCTGGGGAAAGTCTGAAATGGACCCCAAGGATTGCCCCAAAGGGCCAGTGAAAATCGTCCTGCTTCCAATTCCTCCCAAGGTCTAGGAGTCGGGGCGGAGGTGGGGCTGCCTTCTCTGAAGCCGTCGCTGCTGTGCTGAAGGCTTTTGGGAACCAACTTTTCCTCTTACTGTAAAGTAATAAAAATAAACAACACCCTACCTCGCCTCCCTCCCTGCTGGAGAGCAGGACTCGTGTTTACAGCTAAACAGAGACCTGCTGCCGGTTCAGATCTCAGTAACACATTTAGGTCAGAAGTTTGAAAACACGATTGTGTTTATAAATCAGCGGTGACATACCAATGTCATGTCAGCAGAGGAAGGCAAAGGTCATGTTTACTGCAAGCAGAGGTACGGGCTGCCGCAGCCGGCAGGTGGATTTGAGTGGGGTTGGGGGGAGCACTTTGGCTGAGGCTCTCCCAGCGCCTTATTGCGGCTAGATTCACTCGGCGCTCAGCGCGCGTTCAAGCTCCAGGAAGGAGAAGTCCGTAGCGTCAGGAGATCATTCAATAGGAAGGGATGGAGAAGGTGGGAGAGAGGATGGACAAAGGCTCTAGAGATGGAATGCCCTGTATGGGGATCCGCAAGGAGGTGAGTTTGACTGGATCAGGGAATGAATGAAGGGTAAAGTAAGTCTGGGAAGGTAGAAGGGCTGGATGGACCCAGATGCCATTTAAATGCCGAAGAGGAGCTTGAATTTGATCTCAGAGGCAACCAGGAGCCATAGGAGCTTCTTGAGTGGGAGAGAGAGGTGGTCACACCTGTGCTTTAGAAATACCTAAGGAGAAGATGATGGATTAATGAAGGGGAGAAACTAGAGAGCAGGTAGGCTGGAGCTGGAGTCAGTTAAGACTCATCTCTTTGAATTCCAATCTGACTTCAGACACTTATTAACTGTGTGGTCCTAGGCAAGTCACTTCACTCTGTTGGCCTCAGTTTCCTTGTCTGTAAAATGAACTGGAGAAAGAAAGAGCAAATCTCTCCAGCATCTTTGCCAAGAAAACTCCAAATGATGAATTGGATTTGACTGGACACCAAACTTAAAGGAGAGATGCCAATTAGAAGAGATGGTGGAGAATGGCCATGAGAGTAGATTTGGATTGTTCACATCCTTTAATTAATTGCAAATATATTAACAGAAAAGACTCCCCCCCCACCAAAGACTGCACAATTTCGGAAATAAGTCAAGAAAAGCAAAAGGTAAAAATAAAGTTATATTATTTCAATGCAAATAGTTCACATCACACCCACACTTGCATCCCTCCCGTCCCATGAGAGTAGAGAAATGACTATGAATTCTAGACTATGGAGGTAGAATTTTGACAAGGTTCAGGGACTGGGTAGCTATGGCCTGGAGGGTTAGAGAGATGGAAAAGTAGGAGATGACTCTGAGGTTTTGAATTTGGGTGGCATAATATATAACACTAATATTAGCATTATATACTATGCATTGATTAAGGAGTAAGCATTGATTAAGCACTTACTATGTCCCAGGTACTAAGCCAAGTATTTTATAAATTTATTTCACTGCATCCTCATAACAACCCTATGAAATAGGTACTATTGTGACTCCCATTTTACAGCTGAGAAAACTGAGGCAAACAGAAGTTAAATGATTTGCCTCAGGGACACATTGAACTCAGGTCTTCCTGACTCCAGTCTCAGCATCATATCCCCTGAGCCGTCTCACAGACTCTAATACAGATCACAAACCATCTATGTCCTCCACCTTGAAGTTCTTGTTCATGACCAAGGATAGGCCCTCCATAGAGGATCTGATCAATGTACTGAAGGCTTCCTCTAGACCTCCTAACAATCTATGGATACTCAGAGCAGCATTGAGTCTATCCATCTGATATCTCTTGTCTTCCTATATGGTGAGCCACGTTGACACCACTGTGTAGGGTCAAATTCTCCTTTGGTTATTGAGATATTGTGGTGTGCCATGATTCGTAGCCATATAGCAACCACCAAATAATATGACTAATATTGATGTTAAGAAAGATGGGCTTTGGGGTCAGAGTGCAGCTTTGAATGCAATGTACTATTTACCAGATTCAGCTCAACCCATTCTCTTTCTCTTATTTGATTCTGGGTTCCACCCATTATTCATTTCTAGTGCTTATTGAAGATATAGGTGTTAATGAACCAATTAAATGGATTTTTTGTTTGACGGTATGCCATAGTTTTAAAAATAGTCATTCTTCTGCTTCATTTTTCCAATTGAATTCCTAGATTCTCTTTTTGAAGAGTCATGAATTTTTTCAAGGAGATTTTAATATTCTACAAGTGACACAATGTCACTTGCCATCAGGAATCACCCCCTGTAAGGAATGCCTCTTCTACTTGGAATTTATATAAGACATTCTCCATGGCAGTGGCAATCACTTCTGAAGAGCACACTCTTTCCTGTTTTACTCTTCTCTCATCATAGATAATCTTATCACAGAACAAAATTATTCCTGTGGTTGTTTCTATCAAGAAATCTTGTAAGATTATAACAAATGCACAGGAATCAACTTGTTGGAAAGTACTTTGAATGTTTCATTTTTGCTCTTTTGTGTCAAATACTTTAAAGAAAAATCAACAATAACTAACTCCAGCAAGATTTTGTATTTTCTCTCCCTTTTGGTCTTGTTTGGTCTTAGTAAAGACTACCTGTTCCTTTTCCATATTTTCATCAAGGATATCCATGGTTCATGCATATGTTAACCCTCTTAGGCAAATGTTACTAGTTATGATATCCATAAACCTTGATTTTTAGTAGTAATAACAGCTATGATTTTTTCTTCTTCCACTTTCAAAGTTATGTTGCATAAAACACTGCTTATTTTTCTGTTGTATTTCACCTTTTCTAGCAACTCATTTCATTTTCCTCTTTATAAAGACCATTTCCACTCCAAAGGGTCTGGATATGTAGTGGTTTCATTCTCATTAGGGAAGAAAATGGTTTGACATAAGAATACTGCCATATCTGTTCAATTTTTCATTTGTTGTCTTCTTTATGATTTTATCTACACATACTTATGGGATAACCTAGTTTCATCGGGTCTAATGCCAAGTTTTGGTCCCAGTTGTTTTGCCTTCTACCACTCTTGTCTGTTTTATGAGACAAAGTTGTTTATTACCTTTCACCATTTTCCTCTATAACGTTTTGTAAATTAGATTATCTGCTAAATTGCTATTGACTTTGACTGACACAACTTTTGGTTTGGCAGGGAGATCAAATGTCTCTTGATTCAAGCAATTTGGTTATTCTTTTGACCTCCTTGTTGTGGCGGTTGCTTTACATCATCTGTACTAAAAGTTTGCAGTCCATTTTATATCATTCCTTTTATCTGACATTAATAACCCATCTAAATGGCTGTAATTACATGTGTTGCTTTCTTCTTGTCTTCATTCTTTAATATAATTTGATGTTAATTTTGACCTTTGCTTTAGTGAATCAATGGGCTAAGCTGCATGAAGATAGTAGATTCACAAACAACTTCCAGACTTGTAACTAGACATCTTCCATCAGTCAAAATAGAATTAATTTCATTTTAGGCAATATCTTTCAGTGCTTACCATGTTTAGTAATTTCTAACTCTTTTTTTTCCCCAGAAAGAATGTGTTACAGGCATGAGATAGTAGGAGACAAAGTAGTCTCTTTGTCTCTGGCTTACATTTCTTAATTTCTTAATTTTCAACCATATTTTCCATCATCTTTTTGCCAACTTCACTGTTTCCTCTTTTTAGTTGAATTACCAACTATTGGTATAAATGTCTATGCAATTTGGAAGATCTTATCAAATTATTCATATAATTTTTCTACCTTTTCATTCACTGCAATGTAGTAAAAATGGCAATCAGCTTCATGTTTAGCTTCATCACTGCAAGGACTAAATACCCATGAAATAATGGTCCTTGTTGTTTTTGAGGACATAATAAAGGCAAACGTGCCAATACATTTATTTATCTCTTATGAGAGTCTTCATCCAGCTTCAATTTAAAATGCTTTTCTGGTTTTATTTATATCAAGAATATCATAGTATCACAGAAATTATGAGATTTGGAAGGGACCTCAGAAGCTATCTAGTTCACACCATTTATCAAAGAAATCACCACTATGACACTACTACTAATTGGCTATCCAATCTCCAATGAGAGAAAATCCACCATCTCTATAATGTAGTCCATTCCATTTTTGGAAAGTTCTTCTTAGTAGGAAGTTAAGCTTAAGTATACCTTTTCCCACCTCTTCCTCCTAGTTCTGAATTCTGGGGTCAAACAAACCAAGTTTAATCCCTCTTCCAAATGAGAGTTTTTCAAATACTTGAAGATAGCTTTGGTGCCCTACCCTACCTCAACTCTAATCTCGTCTTCTGACTAACCAGTTCCAAGTCCTTCAACCACTACTTAAGTGATATGGTTCAGTTCCTCCAGGAGTGTAATAACAATTGGTCATGGGATTGCAATCATAATTCACTTTTCTATTGTACTTCAAAGTAAGCAAAACTCTCCTCATAAGCTACCTGCGAGATAGGTATTGCAAGTGTTATTATCCATCTTTAGCAGATGAAGAAACTGAAACTTGAGGTTGTATGACTTGTTCAAGGTCAAGGAGGGAGAGAATAAGGCTTTAACCTAGGTCTCCTAACTTTTAGACCAATGCTCTTCCTACTAACTACACAAGAATGCCTCTTGGTTGTATAAACCATAGAATTATAGAGTCACAAGACTATGGAATCATAGCTTGTAGAACTTTAAAATCATAGTACCTTGAAGTCCCAGAACAGGAAAGGACTGATTCATCTTAGTGAAATGGTTACTTGATTTGATTTTCTTATAATCATCTGGATGCTGTTAGGGATCAAGAAAATTGAGGAAAAATAATTTTTCTCTTTTTTTTCTTTTAGAAATGTAGACAATAGCAGTGTCATTTTTTAGGTCAAAGGTATCTTCTTCATTTTGTTTAGATATGGGGAGAAAGTGGCCTTTGAGAAGTAGGGCCACATCTATACTTCTTCTAGAGAGGAGCTTTGAGGACCCTGAGAAAGGGTTTCTAGAAGAATAGGATTGCCTCTAGAAGAATTCAGGGAAGAATGTGCCTGGAACTTATTATTGATGAATGATTTTATTGATTGGTGACTTTCTTTCTCATACACAGAATTGCTTAGGAGAGTAGCAGCACTGATAGCTAAAGAAGGGTCAGATAGAACTTCTTCATAGAATGGAAGATTTAGACACTGCTTCACTCAAGATATCCTTCTAAGCCTCCTTTTCCTAAAGATGTCAGCTGAGCAAAAGGGGCCCCAGAAAGGGATGGGGGATGTTGGCTTTATTACCACCTAGAGGGCTCCTTAATGGCCTTAATTGGATCTGGGGTTAATAGGGTTGGACAATCTCCACCAAGCAGGCTAAGCAAATTCCCCAGTGCCAGGTCACTAGGCAGGGTTTCCAAGTGTGACAGGGCCACTGCTGTCCTTTCCCTCCTTTCTGTAGCAGAGATATACACAAAGTTTAGATTAATCTAGGTGAATGCTTGATTGCTCTGTTGAGCAATCCCTTCCCTTCCCTTCCCTTCCTTTCACTTCCCTTATCTTCCATCTCCCTTTTCCTATCTTTCCCTTCTCTTTCCTTTTATTCTTCCTTTCCTTCCTCTTCCTCTCCCTTACGAAAATTTAGATGTGAGCTACATTCTGAGTTTTTTCCAGAGTAAACTCTTGCTGAGTGCCTAATGAACATTTGCTCCAGATACAAGATTACACAGCATCCTGGATTAATGCTATTCTCATACATTCACTATAATGCCAAGTGAATGTTTAATGATGTAAAACAAGCCGAAAAGAGTGAGCTGCAAATCACAAATACTCTTATTTCCTTTCTCTAGGACAACATCTTAGTCTGACATTTAAAGCATTTTACAATTTAGCTTTAACCACCAAGACCAGTTTCACAATTAGTTCCCTCTATAAGCCCTCCTTTTCAGTCAATTGGCCTCCTATCTGTTTCTCACACACATATAATATTTCACTTTAAAAAAACCTTACCTTCCAACTTAGAATGGATATTAATTATCAGTTTGAGGCAGAAGAGTAGTAAGGACTAGGCAATTGAGATTAAATAATATGCCCGAGATCACACAACTAGGAAAAGTCTGAGAACACATTTGAAGCCAGTATCTCCAATTTTCAGATCTGTTTCTCTACCCATGGAGCACCTGCCAATAACATTTCATCTTGAGCATCTTCCTAATCTGGTAGGTCCTACTTCTCAGCTGCTCCCACACATTCCTTTTTTCAAGATCTCAGTTTTTGTAGCATCCTGGGTTCCTCCTCAGGATCAGCATTTTCCCTAGTATTTTATATTCCTGTCTTGAATTTTTTTCCTTTCCATTTTTACCTGTGGTGTTGGACTTTTGACTTAGATCCAGGGCCCTGCTTCTTAAGTCTACTGCCTAAGTTGTGGGCTGGACCCAATTGCTAACAAAAATCATCTTCACCAGTGACCTAAACATAGGTGGACCTCTTAGGGCAGGGATTGCTCCTTAGAAATTAAAATCATAATAAACAGACTATCAAAAGTATCAAACCAATGAAATTTAACCTCTAGGTTCTCCTACCCCTTTATCACGTGCATAGATCATAAAATATATGTCCAGTTCACTTTGTTGTAAGTCTCATTTGATTATCATTCTAAATTCTCCCCGTATAGTCACAGATACTATAGCATGTTGATTTTGCAGTAAGATTATTAGCTTATAACTGAAAGAAGTCAACAGGGAAATTGCAGGGGCTGGGTTGACTTGGTAAACTAGGGACCAGCATGAAGGCATTAGCTTCCTTGGTGGTGGTTAGGAAGAAAAGGTGATAGGGGGACAGGGAGGTGCTTCTAAAGATCTATTTGCTGATGTCAGAAAACTGGAAGGTAAAGCCAATAACATATTGGATGACAAGAGTCAGGATTTAAGATTTAAATAGGCTAAAAAATTGTGTTAAATTTAACAAGAAGGAATGTAATGAGGATAAATGTAGAATTTTATATTTACATTCAAAACCATCTATTTTAAAAATCCAAGGTAGAAAAAACTAAGAGAAGAAAACAGTCAATCAGAAAAAAGATCTTGGAGTTCTTGGATTTCAAGCACAATCAGTCATCAATGAGAGTGTCAAGTTGACAAGTGTTAATTAAGAACTTATTGCATGCTAGTTGCTGTGTAAATAGTTAGGATACAAAGAAAGACAACTTTAACATAAAATTCAAAGTGAAGAAATAGACTGGAAAAATATTCAACAAACAAACAAGAACCTGACCATAATTGGTCAAGTGGGAAAAGAAATACAAAAGCTCAATGAGGAAAATAATTCCTTAAGGAGCAGAATTGGGCATGGAAGCTAATGACTCTGCGAGACATGAAACGACAAAACAAAGTCAAACAAAAGAAAAAATAGAAGGAAATGTGAAATATCTCATTAGAAAAAAATCAATCTGGAAAATAGATAAAGCAGGGATAATTGAAGAATTATTCGACCAACTGAAAGTCATGATAAAGTCTAGACACTATATTTGAAGAAATTATCAAGAAAAACTGCCCCAATATCTTAGAACCAGAAAAATAATCTACCCAGCAATACTAAGTATAATATTTTAGAGAAAAAAATATTTAATGAAATAGAGGATTTCTAAGAATTCCTGGTGAAAAGATCAGAGAGAAACTTAAAAAGATAAACATGAAAGAGAAATCACAACAGATTTAAGGATAAATTATTCACATCCCTAAATGGGAAGATGATGCATGTAACCCCGAAGAGTTTTTAGCATTATTAGGTTATTATAAGTTGTCTACATAGACTGAGGGAATAGATGTGAGTTGATTACGTTAGGATGATCAAAAATGAAGAGGAGAAAAAGGGATTCACTGGGAGAGGTGGGTAAGAGAGAAGAAGAACAGAAAAAACTATCTCATATAAAAGGTATGCTAGGAAGAGTTTTTATAGTAGAGTGGGAAAAGGGGAGTGTCAGGCAGTAATTGAATCTCACCTATCAGAATTGATTCAAAGAGGGAAGCATGTATATACACAGCTAATTGGGTATAGAAATCTATTTTACCCCACAAGGAAGAAGAAGGGGAAGAAGAAAGAGAAAGGGGGTGGTGATAAAAGGGAGAATGAATTAAGGGAGGCAGTGGTCAGTAGCAAAACAGACTTTTGTGTATTTCCCTCTATTCTGTTTTCTACAGCTTATCCTTTTCTCTCTCTTTACACTGTTCCTCAAAAGTCTGTTACAATGAACTCACCTGTAAGACAGAAGCAGATAATGGAATAAATGAGAAAACAGAATCCAATAATATGTTATTTATAAGAAACACACTTGAAACAGAGAGACACACACACAGTTAAAATAAGGGTTGGAGCAGAATCTGCTCCATGAGGTAAACCAAAGCAGAGGGAGCAATCATGATCTCAGACAAAGCAAAAACAAAAATAGACTTAATTAAAAGAGACAAGCAGGGAAACTATATCTTGCTAAAAGGAAGCATAGACAATGAAGTAATATTAATACCAAACATATATGCAAGAAATAGCATAGGATCCAAATTCTTAAAAGAAAGGTAAAATGAGTTATGGGAAGAAATAGCAAAACTATACTAGAGAGGGGGCAGCTGGGTAGCTCAGTGGAGTGAGAGTCAGGCCTAGAGACAGGAGGTCCTGGGTTCAAACCCGGCCTCAGCCACTTCCAGGCTGTGTGACCCTGGGCAAGTCACTTGACCCCCATTGCCCACCCTTACCAATCTTCCACCTATAAGACAATACACCGAAGTACAAGGGTTTATTAAAAAAAAAACTATACTAGAGGGACACCTCAGTCTTCCTTTTCCAGAACCAGATAAATCTAAACATAAAATAAAGAAATTTAGATGAATAGGATTTTTAGAAGAGTTAAATAGAATAGAATTCTGGAATTAAATGGGAATATTGAATGGGAACAGAAAGGAATGTATCTTTTTCTCAGATATATATGGTACCTTCACAAAAACTACATTAAGGCATAACAACCTCAGACACAAAGCAGGAACATTAAATGTGCCATTTGGAGACCATAGTGCATATATTCAATAAATGGCATTGAGACCAAAATATTTCATACCATTAATAAAGTAAAGCAAAAGAAAATTTAAAATTCTTTATTCCATTGTCATTTTAGCCTTTTAATTTCTATTTTTTATTTGTGTTTTATAGCATATGGAATATATTGGTACAAGAGTACATGCATATACTATATAAAAATTTTACTGGTAGGGATGTGTGATCAAAACAGTTTAGAGACTGTCTAGGCAAGGGATAATGAGGGTGTAAATTTGTATGGTTCAAGTACATATGTTCAAGTGGAGGGAAGAGAATGAGTACTAGAGATGTGAGGTAAAGTTGAGGGTGACTCTGAGGTTGAGAAATGAAATGACTGGAGACAACCTTAACAGGATCATGGAAGTTTAGAACCAAGGGTGTTGTGCTCTTTGTAGGACTCCTGAGGAAGAGAGAACAATTTTGCAACTTGTATATTGTCTCCTCTTCCAAAATGACTGAAAGCTCCATTAGCAGTGGGATAATGTGCCTTTTACTCATTAGCAATTATAATACTGACTTTCATCATTTTTAGGCACTTAAAAAAATCTAATGGCTTAAGATGGTCTTTTAGAGTCCCTTTAATTTGCATTTCTCTAATTATTAAAACAGTTGAACAATATTTCAGGCATTTATTTATTGTATTATAAGCACTTACCTCCTGTCTTAGAATGGATATTAAGTATTGGTTCCAAGGCAGAAGAACAGTAAAAGCTGGGCAATTAGGGTTAAATGACTTGCCCAGGATCACACCACTAGGAAGTGGCTGAGATCAGATTTAAATCCAGTCCTATCTATCTCCTGAGCCACTTAGCTGTGCCTCAGGTATTTATTTTCAAGTAGTATTTCTTCCTTGGAGCATTGCCTATTCATATCCTTAACCACTTACCCATTGGGTAATGAATCTTAGCATCAAAAACTTATGTCAATATTTTATATATTGTGGATACCTGATTTTTAAGCACAAAGTTTCTCCCCACCTCTCCAAAAAAAGTAGTTCCTTCTCTCAAGAAGGTAGCATTCTAATGAGGGAGGAGAGATAACATGTAAATAGCTAGGTACAGAGAAGATAGAATTAGAGAGCAGATAGAAGATAACCTGAAGGTGGAAGGCTCTAGCATCTGGAGGGACCTGGAAAGGTCTCCAGAAGTAGAGGAGATTTGAGTTGATTCTTGAAGGAAACTTAGAAAATTAAAAGACAGATTGAAGAAGATCATTCCAGGCATCTGTGCAAAGGGCTATTGAGTTTGAGGAATGGCAAGCAGGTAATTATTGTTGTTGGGTCATAGGGTGCAAGAAGGGGAATGAAGTTTAGCAAGACTTAAAAGATAGGAAAGGTCTAGATTATGAAGAGCTTTAAATTCTTGAAGGCTTTATGTTTGGTGGTAATAGGGAATGACCATCACTGATTGACTTATTGGTGACATGGCCAGATCCAGGCTTTAAAATGGCAAGAAACTTGGTGTATTGGGCCAACCCAAGGTCAGTATGCTATTAGTTTAGGTTTAAGACAAAATGAGACCACACTGGTCATTTTTTAGTTAACAAAAGGTGGTTTACTTAGCTATAGCATAAAATAAACATTTAGCAGAGATACCTCCGCATTTGGGTTGGGTAGATACAATCGCTCTTGCTTCTACATAGAAACATGTTTTATTGGCAGGGCTGAGTATGAGATCTGGTGAAGCCTTTACCAAGTCTGAAGGACCTCTTTATGCCCCTAGGTGAGTAGAAAGTCATGTCAATCAGCAAGAGGTTACTAGGGAAATGCAATAAAAATAAGAGAGGGGTGGTTCTCTGACTCAATCAAGTCACCAGGACAGCTTTGTGCCTTTTAAGGAAAAAAATAGCCTAATCCAGGTGTATATAAGGGAATTGGGGAGGAACCCCAGGAAATAGTGATTCTATCACAGATAGTACTGAAATTGTCCAAGCAAGAGGTGTTGAGGCCATGAACAAGGACTTAGTATGGGTAGAGAGAAGGGAATATTTGTAAGAGAAGTTGTAATGGGAAAATGACAAAAAATTGGCAATGGATTGGATGTGTGTGGTGAGTAAAGTAGGGAGTTGAGAATCATGCCAGAGCTGTGAGCCTCAGGTAACTGGTATGATGATGGTGTCCTTGACAGGAATAAGGACATTTGGGGAGATGGGGAAGATGAGTTTGTCTTGCACATGTTGAGTTTAAGACACCTGTGGATTTGAAATGACCAAAAGAGCCAAAAAAAAAGCCCTGTCTTCTGAGGATCCACCAAGAGAAGCTTAGCCCAGGGAGGTGACTGTCCCACTATACCATTTCCTGGTCATCCCATTTAGGATATTACGTTCATTTTTAGGAAATACATTTTAGGGTAGACGTTGATAAACTCTAATCCAGAATGGTATCACCAAGTCATTTAAGAATCAGTTGAATGCACTGAGGATGTTTAATTTAGAGAAGAGAACAATCAGGAGGACAAGAGAATTGTCTTTAACTAAATGTCAGCTCGAGATTCACTCTAGAATCAGAGGACCTTCGTCCAAATTTCTCCCTAATGGCGACTCCCTGTGTAACCTTTGGTAAATTACTTAATCTCTCTTATTTTGCTTGGTCCTATAGGAACAATGGAACCACATCCATAGGAACATTTGGTCTTGACTCAAGAATCTTCCTAACAAGTAGCATTCTCTGATGGTGGAAAAATGGACTGTCTTGGAAGAAGGAAATAAATATTTATTAAGCAGAGATTTATCAAGCACACATAGTGATAGCCACAATTCTAAGAGCTTTGAAAATATTATCTCACTTAATTCTTACAACTCTGAGGGTTAGATGTTATTATCACCATTTGACAGTTGAGGAAATTGAGGTAGACCAAAGGCAAATGACTTGACCAGCATAAGAATTCAAGGATGGATTTATCCTTTTGATTCCAGTTTAGATACTCTATCTATGGTGCCATTTAGCTGCCTATTGATAAAGAGTTTTACCTCAACGAACATCTAAAAGTGGAAATGGAATGACCATCTGTTGGCTATAATTCAATAATAACTCATATATAGCATAAAGGGAATTCTGTGTCAGGGCCTGGTTTGATTAGACATCTTCTGCACTCCTTTCTCCCTATGAAATTCTGGGATTCTATGAAAGGATGGATCACCCAAGATGATTTGCCACAGGCTGGCCCTATGCACAAGAATCTGCACCCAGGGGATTTCCAGGTAAAGGTTGTGTTTCCAGGTCTCCAAAGCAACTGGTTGAAAAGTGAGCATTATTCAGCCCATGTGTTCCCTAGCCAGAATGCCAAACAATAAGATCCACTAATTAGTTCTTTTTTTCTTCCCCAATTTTATTTGGGATGCTAATATTGCCAGGAACTTTGCTGACAGAAGTCAACCAGATCAGCTGTTTGCTATTAAGTAGGGCTGGGGACAAAAGTCATCAAGAGTCAAATGGGCTCCACTTTAATAAAGTTTTCCTGAAAATCTGAACTTTCAAACAAGAGAAGTTATCAAGCGTTCTGAAATAAGATTCTTTTTAGGATTAAGTCCTAAGATTGTGAGCACTGAGCACAATTTTTGTAAGACCAAATAATAAAATGTTCTCTTCCCAGCCCTTGCTTTAGACAGAAAATAGGGTTATAGGCATTGTTTAAATATTCAGTCTGCAGGAATAACATTTAGAATGTTGTTTCTTTCTTTCTTGGTACTTTGCTGAGGATGTCTTGCCACCAGGTAAGTGATGCTGCCTTGGTGATGGGCTTATAGTTCAACAAACTAGGCTTCCCTTAAGCTTAGTGAACAGAAAGAAATACTAAATCAGATTAAATTCTATTCTATTCATGTTTCCTTTACATAAAAATTACATATATATGCATATATAAAAATAGTTTTGTATAATAGTTGGCATAAAAATAGTTTTCACTATAAATAATCATAAATAGTAACCAGTACAACTAATTACTTTTTAAAAAATGACACACAATTGGAACAAAGTTTTAAGAAATAGCTTTCAAACAATACTTAAATAGCTCATCACTTCCCTTTAAATCTCATTTTCCTTACTTGAAAAATAAAGGGGTTGGATAAGATGATCTTCAGTGTCTAACTCTATGATCCTAAGAATTTAGTGATAACACTGATGTACTTATTCAGGAGTTTGATTAGAGATTGGGAACTAGGAAAAGGTGAAGTCTGTGTATGCATCATAGAAAGAGTATGCAGAAAGTCAGGAAATCTAAGTTGTAACCAGATTACTAATTCTATGTGTGACCTTGGGCAAGTCACTCTATTTTTCTGAGGCTTGGCTTTTTCATCAGCAAAATGAGAGATTACTTGGAGATCCTACATAGCTCTGAGATTTTGTGACATGTCAGTGCAATAAATATGACATCACAATGAATATGTAGAGAATCAGCAACACTTATGGGGGCTCAAAGTATTTTATCAGAAGTCAAAAGGTAGTTGCCTGGGGATAGTGGAAGACAAAGTCCTCATGGGTATCCCTGATCCATAGGGAGAAACAAAAATTCTCCGAGTTCCAAGCCAATTCAACAAAGGAGTAGACACCAGGAGAATTCATTCAGAACTGCAGGGAGGTTGTAATTAGATTTTTGAATCTCTTAGTGTCATCAAAGCAGCAATTACATTTTTAAAAAAAACTAATTTTAGAGCAGCTTTTGGAAGTCACTGAGGTAGACAGAGAAGGAGGAGGAGAGTGTCCCAGCCCCTGGAGGGGGGGAATAAGACTTGGGTGGCTGCCTGCCAGAAGCTGATGTTTTTGCTGGCAGCCCTTTTCAGGTAGTTCCAATTCAAAGCCACCTGATGCTCACTCAGGGGGGAAAAAAACCCCACTAGCATTCCAGGAGGAAGAGACACCCTCCCTCCCCACCCACGCACCAGCTTTTGATTATATTTTATTCTAATTTAATTTTAATTTGCAGTTACTTTCCCATATCCCAATAAAACAATCAAATGAAAGATTACAACCCACAGGGAATTAATTGCAAAACAGCTAGCATGGGATATGGGATTCCCTTCAGGGAGGCTGAGCCACTGGGAATCTCAGCTCACTTTGGCAGGTGAGAGGAAAATTCAAAGTCATCACTGTAGATCACTCTCTACCTGGTCAATCTTATCTTCCCTAAGCTCTGGCAAGCTTTGCTAGCTCTGTGTTTCCAAACCACACAATGATAACTGAAGCCACCAGCCTCCTCAAAGACTGAAAATTCATATCTGAGCATCTCTGGGGCAAAAAGACCTCCCACACTACCTTTTTAATTTGTCTCAGACATTTGGAGTCATGTCAAGAGTTTCTTGGGAGAATTTTTTACTAGTGTCTCCCTCAGAGGAAGATTGGAGAGCCAGACCCCAGAGACAAGAGGTCCTGGGTTCAAATCAGTCCTCAGACACTTCCTAGCTGGGTGACCCTGGGCAAGTCACTTAGACCCCACTGCCTACCCCTTACCACTCTTCTTGCCTTGGAACCAATACACAGCATTGATTCTAAGATGGAAGGTGAGGGTTTTTAAAAAATGAAAATGATCTCTCTGCCTAAAACTAAAATTCATCCTTGTCTCTAAATCCTTCTTCCAATTTTTCCTATTTTTGTTGAAGATACTACCTCTAATCCATGTATTATCTCTCTGACAGCCTCATTTCAGCACCGTCTCACTCATGTCTAGGCTCCACTGATCCCTCTTCTGCTTACTGTCAAAGAGACAAAGCTTCCATTTCTTTGCACTATCATTCAAGGAGATTTGGATGCTCCTGCCCCCTTCCAGGTTACAGCAGATCATTCAAGTATTCCCAGGTTCGTAACCTCAGAATTATCCCGGCTGCCTCATCCTCCTTCATCCCACACATCCAAATAGTTGTCAAATCTTACTGTTTCTAACGCCACTACTTCTCTCGCCTCTCCTCCCAAGTCATATAGCTACTACTTGAAGCTCAGCCCCTCATCACCTACCACCTAAATTATTGAAACAGGCTTTAAAAAAAAATCCCTTTTCTTCTGTTTTAGAATCAATATTAAGTATCAGTACCAAGGCAGAAGAGAGGTAAGGGTTAGACAATTGGGGTTGAGTTTTAAATTCTCTCCCTCCAAGCAATTTGATTTCTTTTCTACATTTGAGGTCATGTAAAACATATTTCCATATTAGCCATGTTGCAAAAGAAAACACAAACAAAAGAAAACAATAAAAAATAAAGTAAAAAAGTATATTTCAATCTGTACTTTTATCAGTTCTCTCTCTCGAGGTGGAAAGCATTTTTCATCATGGAACCTTTGGAATCATCTTGGATCACTGCCTTGATCGGATTGCTAAATCACAGCCATTCATCATTACAATATTACTATTACTGTATATAATGTTCTCTTGATTCTGCTCATTTCACTTTGCATCAGTTCACGTAAGTCTTCTTGAGTTTTTAAAAAACCATCCTGCTTGTCATTTCTTTTAGGTCAATTCTATTCCATCAAAATCATATATCACAATTGACAGACATTCCCTCAATTTCCAATTCTCTGCCACCCCAAAGAACTTTTTGTACAAATGGATCCTTTTCCTTTTTCTTTGATCTCTTTGGGGGTATAGACCTATTAGTAGTATTGCTAAATCAAAGATTATGCATAGTTTTATAGCCTTTTGGGCAGAGTTCCAAATCGTTCTCTAAAATGACTGAATTAATCCACAACTCTACCAATCGTACATTAGTGTCCCATTTTTTTCTACATCCTCTCCAGAATTTGTCATTTTCCTTTTCTGTCTTGTTAGCCAATCTGATAGGTGTGAGGTAGGAGCTCAGAGTTGTTTTTAATTTGAATTGATAGTGATTTAGAATATTTTTTTCTTGTGACTATTGATAGCTTTGATTTTTTATTCTGAAAACTACCTGCTCATACTTATTTTTATAATTTGGTTCAATTCCCTATATTTTTTATTGCTTTATCAAAGAAAAACTTGCCGCAAAAATTTTTTCCCACTTTTCTGCTTTCCTTTTAATTTTGGCTACATTGATTTTGTTTTTCAAAAGCCTTTTAATTTCCTATAATCAAAACTATCTCCTTTACTTCCCATAATCCCTTCTAGCTATTGTTTTGTCATAAACTCTTCCCTTATCCATAATCTGACATAAAATTTTTGAGGTTCTTATAATTTACTTATGATATCCTTTATGCCTAAATATTTTATCCATTTTGAATTTATCTTGGTATATAGTATAAGATGTTGATTAATTCCTACCTTTTGCCAAACTGCTTTCCAGTTTTCTCAGCAATTTTTGTCAAATGTTTAGTTCTTATTCCCAAAGCTTAGATCATTAGGTTTATCAAACACTAGATTACTATGGTCATTTACTATTGTGTGTTGTGTACACCACTTTATTTCTTAGACAATGCCAGATTGTTTTGATGATTATCACTTTGTAATATAATTCAAAATTTGGAACTGCTAGGCGTTTTCCTTAACATTTTTAAAAAATTGATTCCCTTGATATTAAATGTTCTTCCAGATCAATTTAATTATTATTTTTTCTAGTTCTGTAAAATAATTCTATAGTAGTTTGATTGGCATGGCTCTGATTAAATAAATTAACTTAGGTAGAATCATCATTTTTATTATATTGGCTTGGCCTACCCATGAGTAAATAATATTTTTCCATTTGTTGAGATCTGGCTTTATTTGTGCGAAGTGTTCTGTAATTGTGTTCATATAGTCCCTGGGTTTGTCTTGGCAGGTAGATTCCTAAGCATTTTATATTATCTGCTGTTATTTTAAATGGAATTTATCTTGTCTTGCTGGGATTTGTTGGTAGAAAATACAAATACTCATAATTTATGTGGGTTTACTTTATATTCTGCTTTGTTGACATTGTTGATTCTCTAAGGTTTTCTAAGTATGCCATCATATCATATGCAAAGATTGGTAATTGTTTTTCTTATTTGCCTATTTTTATTCCTTTAACTTCTTTTTCTTATTTTATTGCTATTATATTACTAGTACAATATTGAAAAATAGTGGTGATAATAAACATCCTTACTTCACTCCTGATCTTACTGGGAAGGTTTCAAGTTTATCTTCATTTACAAATTATGTTTGTTCTTGGTTTTGGATAGATACTACTTACCATTTTAAGAAAGATTCCAACTATTCCTATGTTTTCTAGTGTTTTTAATAAAATCATATGATTATGTTAATAGATGTTGAAAAAAGTTTTCAACAAAATACAACAATAATTTCTTTAATTTCATCTTCACTGATGTTGAATTCATCCCTTTCATTTTTTATACTAGCAATTTGATTTTATTCTTTTTTTAATAAAAAAGCAAATTAGCCAATGACTTATCTCTTTTATTGATTTTTCATAAAACCAGCTCCTAGTTTTATGTATTTGATTTTTTTACTTTCAGTTTTAGTAATCTTGCCTATGAATTTGTTCTTTTCTTAGCATTTTTTTATGTTACATGTCCTATTCGTTGATCTGCTTTTTCTCTCTTTTTTGGTGTTTGCGTTTAGAGATATATGTTTTTTCCCTTAAGCACTGCTTTGGCTGCATCCCACAAATTTTGGAATGTTGTCTCATTGTTATTCTCTTTAGTGAAGTTATTGATTGTTTCCATTATTTTTTTAGTCTACTTTAGGATTAGATTGCTAAATTTCCAATTAGAGCTATTTCTATACTTCCATGGCCTTTTAATAAACATAATTTTATTGCATTATGACCTGAAAAGGATGCATTTAATACTTCATGCTTTTCTGCATTTGACTGTGAGATTTTATGCCCTAATACAATGTCAATTTTTGTGATAGTGCTAATATACAGCTGAGAAAAAGGGATACTTTTTTCTATTCCCGTTCGGTTTTCTTCAAATGCCTATCATATTCAACTTTTATAAGGTTCTATTCATCTCTTTGTCTTCTTTCTTATGTATTTTATGGTTTGATTTATTTAGTTTTGAGAAGGGAAAATTGAAGTACTTCTTTAGTATAGTTTTTACTGTTTATGTCCTGTAATTCATTTAACTTTTCCTTGAAACATTTTTACTGTTTGGTGTAAATAAGTTTAATACTGATATTATTTCATTGTCTATAGTTTCTTTAGCAATCTAAATTAGGTCTATTTTTGCTTTTGCTTTCTCTGAGATCATAATTGCTACTTCTGTCTCTTTTTACTTCAGCTGAAGCATAAGAGGTTTGGGTCCAACCCCTTATTTTAACTCTATATATCTCTCTCTCTATTTCATGTATGTTTCTTATAAACAACATATGGTTAGAGTCTGATTTCTAATCCATTCTGTTATTTACTTCTGTTTTATGAAAGAGTTCATGCCATTCACAATTATGATTGCAAACTGTATTTCCTTCCATCTTATTGTATTCTGTTTATTTAGTCGTTCTCTAAAGTTTGCCTCTGACTATTGCCTTCTTTTAGCTACCCTCTCTTTGAGCACCCCCCCCCATTTCTCTTGTCCTCTTCTCCTCCTATTTCCCTTTTGGGTATGAAAGATTTCTAATACCAATTGAGTATGTAGATCTACTTTTCTCTTTTTATGATTTCTCTTTCATGTTCAGCTCTTTATACTTCTCTTGAGCCTTGTATTTGAACATTAAAAAACAATAAAACAAAGTCAAAGGAATAAAAAATGGAAGAAAATAGGATGTTTAGATTCTTTCTTTGATCATGGATTTCAGGTAATCCAATAATTCTTAAATTATCTTCAATCTATTTTCCAGATCAGTTGTTTTTCCATTGAGGTATTTCATATTTTCTTCTATTTTTTATTCCTTTGACTTTGTTTTATTGTTTTTTAATGTCCCATGGAATCATTAAGTTTTATTGCTCAACTGTAATTTTTTAAACTTTTATTTTTTCAATTATATGGAGAAACAATTTTTGACAATTGTTTTCTGACAATTTGAGATTCAGATTCTATCTCTTCCTCCCCCTCCCCACTGAAGGCAGTAAATAATATCACATCAGTTATCCAGTGCTTTCATGCAATATATATTTCCATATTTCCCATGCTGTGACATACCATGACAGAAGACACATATCATACATACGATTTTTAAAAACCTCATGAAAGATGGCATGTTTTGATTTGCAACATAATTCCAACAATTCTTTCTAATTTTTAAGGATTTTTTTTCTTCAGTGAGCTTTTGTATCTCTTTTTTTCCCATTTGGCCAATTCTGCTATTTCAAGTATTATTTTCTTCAGTATTTTTGTGCCCCATTTAATAAGCTGTTAATTGTCTTTTAATTATTTTCTTCCTTTTCTTTTTTTTCTTTACCCAATTTTTTCCTCTTCCACTTTACTTATTTAAGGGATGTTCTCTTGGTTCTGCTTGTTTTATTCTTCATAATTTCTTTTTCAAATTATTTATTTATTTTTAGTTAGATGTAGAAAATTTTTTGATGATTATTTTCTGACATTTTAGGATTTAGATTTTCTCCCTTTCTACCTTTCTGCCCCTCCCCCCCAGCCTTCTTAATGTCGTTTAGGTCTTTCCATTTTTTTCTAAAATTAGTTTGCTAGTCATTTCTTATGACACAGAAGTATTCTATCACAATCATATGCCATAATTAATTTAGCCATGGCCCAATTGATGGAGGTCTCCTCAATTTCTACTTCTTTGGCACCACAAAGAGAGATGCTATAAATATTTTAGAACAGATTGGTTCTTTTCCTTTTTCCCTGATCACTTTAGGAAATAATTCTAATAGTCGTATCAATGGGTCAAAACATATACTAATATTTATAGAAATCACCTTTCTAATATTCTTGACCCTTTCCCATTCACTTCTGACTTTGACTTTGAAGACCTCCTGGCAGAAACCATTGAACTGAATTGCCAGTTCCTGGAATCCTGAATTGTCACTAACAGAGGCAACTTGGTGTAGTCACAAGATTACTGGACCTCAAATTAGGGAGACCTGAGTTCAAATCTAGCTTCAGACTCATCCTAGGGAAAGTATGGTCCTTGGCAAGTCCCTTAACTTCTGCCTGCCTCAGTTTCCTCATCTATAAAATGTAAATATTAAATAATACCTCCTATCTCCCCTGGCTGTTGTGAGGCTAAATGTTAACATTTTTTTAAACCCTTACCTTCCGTCTTGGAGTCAATACTGTGTATTTGCTCCAAGGCAGAAGAGTGGTAAGGGTAGGCAAGGTGGGGGTCAAGTGACTTGCCCAGGGTCACACAGCTAGGAAGTGTCTGAGGTCAGATTTGAACCTAGGACCTCCCGTCTCCAGGCCTGACTCTCAATCCACTGAGCTACCCAGCTGCCACCAAATGTTAACATTTATAAATCATTTTACAAACTTTAAAGTACTATATAAATGCTAGCTATTATTATTAGAGCTATTTCATTTGCTCCCTCAGAGCAACAATGGAAAGGGCTATATGAAAATTCCCAGGGAGTGAAATAGAAGTGGTTAACTTACTTCTCCTTTTCCTTCTCTTTCTCATCTTTTTCTTCCTCCTCCTTCTCCTCTTCCTCCTCCTTCTCCTCTTCCTCCTCCTTCTCCTCTTTCTCCTCCTCCTCCTTTTCCTCCTCCTCCTCCTCTGTATCTGGGGGACATCAGTTGATGAAAACATGATGAAAAGATAACTGGTAAAGAGGCAGAGCTAGCTGGAAAATCATTCAGTTCCCTTTGGGCATAACCCCTCCTGAGGATAAAAGGAGCAGCTCAGATTCTGATCACTGACTTTTTTATGGTTCTCTTGAATTCTGTATTTGGACATCAAATTTTCCACTTAGTTCTTGTCTTTTCTTTAGGAATGCTTGGAAATCTTCTGTTTTCTTAAATGCCCATACTTTCCCCTGAAAGTATATAGTCAGGTTTTTAAAAAATTCTTTTAAACCCTTAATTTCTGTGTATTGGCTCCTAGGTGGAAGAGTGGTAAAGGTGGGCAATGTGGGTCAAGTGACTTGCCCAGGGTCACACAGCTGGGAAGTGTCTGAGGCCGGATTTGAACCCAGGACCTCCCGTCTCTAGGCCTGGCTCTCAATCCACTGAACTACCCAGCTGCCCTTTATAGTCAGTTTTGCTGGATAGGTGATTCTTGGTTGTAGGTCCAATTCTCTTGCCTTCCTGAATATCATATTCCAAGACTTATGGTCCTTTAGTGCGGAGGCTACCAGATCCTGTGCAATCCTGACTAAAGCTCCTTGACATCTGAATTGTCTCTTTCTGGCTTCTTGCAATATTTCTCATTGGCCTTGAAGCTCTTGAATTTGGCAAATACATTTCTGGGGTTTGTCTTTTGAGGATTTAATGTAGAGGGTGATCTATGGATTCTTTTGTGAAGTTAGGATTAATTCTCCCCTTGCCTATTTTTAGCTAAACAAATCAAGAATTTAAAGTACTCCTTCTTGACCTTAGACTAAGCTTACACCTCTAAAGGCCACTGGCCCCCACCTTGGGTAGTGCTAGGCAAATTGAAAAACTTCGATTAATTCCTGTAAAGTGGGGGATCAACAGGAAGTGACATCAAGAAAACTGCTTTAAAAAGGCCGGTTTGAGGATTCAGTCATTGACTCTGTGTAAGTGAGTCCAACTAGAGGAGGAGACTTTCTTTGGATCTTGCGGTGGTGAGTGGAGTGATTCCTTCCTTGGTTCTTTGGTGAGGAGATCCTCTCTGCTCGTTGGTGCTTCAATGGGACATTCTCTTCAGCTTGAGTTCTGGTGAGATTCTTGGCAGTCTTAGCTTGTGTGCACTGAAGGTTCTCGGCAGATTCTTCAGCATCTCCTGATTCTTCGGATTTTGGATTCCCAATTAGGACTTCGAATTCTGGTGAGATTCACTTTCAGATTCACATTTGTGGTCTGGAGACATTAAGATTAAACTTAGGGTATTTGTAGCTAGGCAGTATTTTCCATCTCTTTATCTACACTTTTCCACTTTCACTTTTTTCCACCTCTTTGTAAATAAAGCTGATAAAAGTCATTTTGACTTAAGTTGTAATATTTTTAAATTGGTGACCACAATATTACTTTAAAACTCTCATATTTAGCATAAGACCTAAATTTAAATTCTTACACTTTCAATTTCTATTTTGCCCTCTTGTTCAAGATTATCAGGGCAGTTTTCTTGGATAATTTCTTGTAATATGATGTCAAAGCTTTTATTTTTTCTAGGCTTTCATAATTCTCAAATTGTCTTTCCTGGACCTGTTTTCTATGTGTGTTGTCTTTTCAGTGAGATAGTTCATGTTTTCTTCTATTTTTTTCATTCTTTTGATTTTGCTTTATTAATTCTTTCTGTCTTGTGAGATCTTTAAAGACTGATTTTCAGCTATCATCTTTTGATTTTCCTTTTTGGTTTGGTCTATCCTGCTTTTCATGACTTCCAGCAGGACAATAAAGGTCTCCAATTTGTTTATTACTTCATTTGATTTCTATACCTCTTTTTCCATGTGGGCAATTTTATCTTTTAAACTGTTATTTTATTTTTCTATTACTTTCATTTCTTTCCCCCACTTTTCTTTCCATTTTTCTTCTATCTTTCTTACTTGGTTCTTGAACTCCTTTTTGAGTTCCTTGAGAGGCTGGGACCAATTACCATTTTGGAGGAAAAGTTTTGATGAGTTTGCTTGTTTGTCACTCTCTGCTGTTGTTTCTGTAGTTTACTCTTTTTATCCATAGAAATTATCCAGGGTCAAAAGCTTTTTTTGCTGCTGCCTATTCCTTTTTGTTTCGTTTCTTTTTTTTTTTTAAATTTTAAACCCTTAACTTCTGTGTATTGACTCATAGGTGGAAGAGCGGTAAGGGTGGGCAATGGGGGGGTCAAGTGACTTGCCCAGGGTCACACAGCTGGGAAGTGTCTGAGGCCAGATTTGAACCTAGGACCTCCCGTCTCTAGGCCTGGCTCTCAATCCACTGAGCTACCCAGCTGCCCCTGCCTATTCCTTTTGCTACTAGTAGATTCAAGTTCCTGCATGTTGGTGGCCATTATTTTCTTAGTTTCTGTCTCACAGGGCTTTGCCTTGGTAGTATCTTCCCTTCCCAGTCAGAAGTCTGAGTGAGGAAGGCAGGCAGTTCTTTGTGTAGCATGCTTTAAAGTGTTTTGCCCTGAGGCTATTCCTCCAGTCCTTGCTGCCTCTGTTGTGGCCAGCCCTGTCTCTGCCCAATTTCCATGCTCTTCTGCTCAGGCTGGTTCTTCAGACTTGGATCCCAAGTCTCGCTGCCAAGGCCTTGAACGCCCTCAGGGTTAAGTCTGTGGTGCCCTCAGTCAGCCCCAGAGAATTTAGAGATTGTCTCAGGCCCCTGCTCAGTTTTTTGCCACCACAAAGAGAGCTGCTATAAATATTTTGGAATATATAGGGTTTTTTTTTCTAACAATGGTATTTCTGAGTTAAAAGTAATACGAAGTTTTATAATTCTTTGGGAATAATTCCAAAGGGCTCTTCAAAATGGTTGGATCAGTTTACAACTCTACCAACAATGTTTTAGTGTCTCAATTTTTCCAGATATCCTCCAAAATTCATAATTTTCCTCTTTTATCATTATAATCAATATGATTCATGTGAGATGGCATCTCAGAGTGTTTTTTTTTTAATTTTTTTTTAATAAAACCCTTACTTTCTGTCTTGGAGTCAATACTGTGTATTGGCTCCAAGGCAGAAGAGTGGTAAGGGTAGGCAATGGGGGTCAAGTGACTTGCCCAGGGTCACACAGCTAGGAACTGTCTGAGGCCAGATTTGAACCTAGAACCTCCCATCTCTAGGCCTGGCTCTCAATCCACTGAGCTACCTAGCTGCCCCCTCAGAGTTGTTTTAATCTGAATTTCTCTAAACAATAATGATTTAGAGCAGTGATGGGCAAACTACAGCCCATGGGCCAGATGCAGGCCCCCTGAAATGTTCTATCCAGCTATGCATTATTCCTAATCTGATGAATACAATGAGTAGGATACAATACAATGAAACTTGGAAAGAGTTGCCTTAGAAACAGATTGACAGATGAGCATTTCCTTTCCTTTGGCCCCCTCTTTAAAAGGTTTGCCCATCACTGTTTTAGAGCATTTTTCATATTACTAAATTTAGCTTTGATTTCTTCTTCCAAAGACTGCTTGTTCATATCCTTTGATCATTTGTCAATTGAAGAATAATTTGTATTCTTATATAAAGTTGATTCAGTTTTCTCTGTATTTGAGATATGATGCCTTTATCTGAGAAAATAGCTCTAGGGGGCAACTAGATGGCTCAGTGGATTAAGAGCCAGGCTTAGAGATAGGAGACCCTAGGTTCAAATCTGGCCTTAAACACTTTCCTAGCCGTGTGATCCTGGACAAGTCACTTACTGATCTTCTGCCTTAGAACCAATATACATTATTGTATATTGGTTCTAAGGCAGAAGGTAAGGGTTAAAAAAGAAAGAAAAATGGCTTTAAAACACCCCCTACTAATTTTCTGTTTTCCTTCTAATCTTGTCTACATTGGTTTTATTTATATAGGACCTTTTAATTTAATGTAATCAAAATTATCTAGTTTACACTCTGGAATTCTCTCTATATCTTGTTTATTCATAAATTATTCTCTTATCCATAAATCTTATATGTAATATATTCTATGCTCCTATAATTTACTTAGGATATCTCCTTTATGTCTAGGCCTTATATCCTTTTTGACCTTATCTTGGTAAACACTATAAGATAATGGTCTATATTTAGTTTCTACCAGATTGCTTTCCAGATTTCTTAGAAATTTTTATCAAACAGTGAGTTCTTATCCCAAAAGCTTAGATCTTTGCATTTATCAAACGTGAGGTTACTATAGTTTCTTACTACTGTATACTGTTTACCTACTCTATGCCATATTCTTCCAGGAATTTTTCTTGGGTTTATATGCAATCCACATTTTCCCCCCTTTGAGATTATGTTTATAGCTGCTTTGACTTCACTGTTTTCTTCTGAGTTTCTGTCTCACCATAGTAACTTTTTATGGTCAAGTTCTTTTTTTTTTCTTCTTCTCATTTTCCCATTCCATTTCTTGATTGGAAACTTTATGTTTATGTTGGGCTCTCTTCTCAGTGTGGGGACAGGATCTGTCTTAAGTTTCAGACTTTTTTTTGCTGCTGTTTTCAGAGTTGGTTCTGGTAATCTGGAAGTTTTCAATGCTTCTGAGGTGGTATGATCTGAGGAGGTGTGGTCACTGCTCTCTTGGTCTGCATTCTGGTTCTCACCCAGGAAAGACACCAGATCTTTTGGGATTGCAATTAAGGATCCCTCAGGATCCCTTCTCCCTTGGAACCAGTGGCTCAGCTTTTTAATACCAGTACTTTTCTAGTGATTTTATATGACTACTGGTCATGGAATATTATAGTTAAGGATTTCTCAGAGGGCAATGGGGAGGTCTCCAGTAGATGTAAGAGTATAAAAACATTACAAATGAAGAGAAGCAAGATGAAGGATGGAAGGGTAGTATATATGACTAGAAAAAAAGATGGGGTGGTCCCATAGTAGGATGGTGAGATGACCAGGTGTCTATGCAATGCCAAGAAGACTTGAAGAGGCTCTCAAGGACATTGAGTAGACACCAAAGGATGTTCTGAGAAGCCTTGCAGGAAGACATAGATATAATTGCTCAGGATGGGCAGTCATGGAAAGGCTTGTGTTTTACATCCCTGGAAGTAATACCCACATTGATGAGAGCACTAATCTATTAGCGTGTTGAAGGAAGTTTTTTACTGTAAGAAACTCACTTTCTCTTTTGATCTATCAGTGATTTTGTTCACATTACAGAATGCAAGCAATGACAGAGGCTTTAGTGGCCCTCTACTTCAACTTATGTAAGAGAGCAATCCCCACCATAAAATACCCAACAAGTAATAGTGACAAGTAAAACGATAATGTACTGGCAAGAAAATAATGAGGGAGTGAAATAGATCAATAATACCCAATTTTTTTTCAACTTTTTTTTTTTTTAAATTTAAACCCTTAACTTCTGTGTATTGGCTCCCATGTGGAAGAGTGGTAAGGGTGGGCAATGGGGATCAAGTGACTTGCTCAGGGTCACACAGCTGGGAAGTATCTGAGACAGATTTGAACCTAGGACCTCCCGTCTCTAGGCCTGACTCTCAATCTACTGAGCTACCCAGCTGCCCTCCGCCCCCAATTTTTTTTTATTATGCCACCACTAGTAAAAAAATTTTAGCACAATGTGTGTATATTTATCTATAAATTATATACATGTGCTACTATGCTTCTAAATTACATATATTATAGATACAAAAATAGAAAATTTAAACGGGTGAGATGAAGATGAAGTCAACATTACTTTAAAAAATTATTTCTTTATTTGTGAATGACACAAAAGCTCTTTGTTTTCACTAAAATAGTTTTATTCATTCAGTTCAATTCAATAAACATTCATTAAGTGTTTACCATGTTCCAGACACTGTGCTAAGTGCTTATTAATTTTATTAGCATTCTAATGAGAGAAATGAGATTGACTATGATTTATTTTTGAAAATCTTGAATGAGCAGTTTGTGAATGATTCAAAAGTCTGCTTTTAAGCTGTTTATTTTGATACCTGTTCAAGATTTATTTTCATAACTAAAAAATGATGCTTCCCAAAGATACATAGAGCTAAACTGAGGAAGTGAATAATTGACTATGATTAGTAAATTGCAATAATCATTTTTTCAATCTCATTCACAAATTACACAAGATTTTCTAAATCAAAATTTCCATCTTCCCTGATGTGGTGTGTGAGATTGGGAGTGGGAACAAAGAAGGGTCTCTGAATATCAGATCCCAGATTTGGAGAGCAAATACCTCTTTTAGGGAGAAAAGGTCTTCCAGGGAGATGCATAGTAAGATGTTCAGGTAGAACCTGATTTTCTGGTGGTAAAAGGCTTTCTTCATGTGCTCTCAAGCATTCTGATGCATTTGGGAAGAAGTGGGGTTATCTTGGGAATAAAGTTACACATTTGGTTACTTGTACTCCAAGCTCACTAGTACCTGTATAACCTTGGAGGGAGGGACAACCAGATCCCCTTGAATCACAATGAGAAACCACTACAAAGAAAAGAAACCTTTGCCCTTCTGATAGTGAGCTGAAGAAGGAGCAATGGACAAGAGAGGGACAAATCTCTGAGCTGAAATAAGCTTATTAGACACGACCTGTTAGCCCAAGAAAAGGTTTTAAGTACCTATTCCTCCCATCTGTTGGGGAATGACTGAAGAAATTATGGACTATGAATACGACTGATTACCATTGCTTCATCACTGCAAATGATGAAAGAAACAGACTAAGAGAAATCTGCCAAGACTTGTATGAACTGATGCAAAGTAATGTGCTCAGAAGCAGTACAAAAATTTATACAATGATCACAATACTGTAGAGAAATAAAACAACTTTGAAAGACTTAAGAACTCTGTACTTTCAGAGGACCGGTGATGAAGATTGCTAATGATATGATGAACTTCAAATCCAGAATGAGACACGGTTTTTTTCTGGATATGGCCAATGTGGGAATTTGTTTTGCTTTACTGCATTTATGTATTACAAAGACTGTGTTTTTCTCTTTTTTTATTTGGCTAATTAGAATTTAGAGAGAAGAGAGGAGCTTGAAATAACGTTGGCCAAAAAATAGAAGAAAAGGGAGTCATTGGAGTATTTTTAAAATTCACAGAGAGAATAGAAGGAAATAGATAAGCAAGACATGTTGAATTTATTATGTAACTGAAAAAAACAAATCTCATATAATAAAAAATCATTTTAATGTATAAGAAAGGAAAAGAAATAATAAACATGGCATACCAAGCATCCAAATGTTGCAAGAACCACAATTCCTCTTTAGGGTAATTTTCAAAGAAAACAATAGAGATCTCAGGGATAATTTTCCCCTTCACAGGATGTTTAATTGATGTTCTTTTCTCTTTTAAAAATGTCATTGTAGTGGGGCAGCTGGGTAGCTCAGTGGATTGAGAGTCAGGCCTAGAGACAGGAGGTCCTAGGTTCAAATCTGGCCTCAGCCACTTCCCAGCTGTGTGACCCTGGGCAAGTCACTTGACCCCCATTGCCTACCCTTACCAATCTTCCACCTATAAGTCAATACACAGAAGTTAAGGGTTTAAAATTTAAAAAAAAGTCATTGTTATTTTTCAATGATTCCATGATCCTTCCCTCCCATAGAACATATCATGTAACAAATATAGTAAATATTAAAAAAACAAAATAGTTATTAAACATTTACTATGAGCCAAGCTCTATGCTAAGTGCTAGAGATACAGATTTACAAAGCAAGGAAGTCCTTGAACTCAAGGAGTTTCTTCAAATGAGGGAAGATAAGAGGAGATGGAAACAAGGAGGGACAAAAGAAACTGACACACTGGCCATTTGGAAAACGTGTGCCTCCTCCTTGTAGCAGTAGTTCACTCCCTCTGTTGAGAGGCAGGAGGCATGATTCACCATCCATCCTCTGAAGTCACAATGGTGTCCTGCATTGATCAGAGTTGCAACCATTTAAAAGAATACTTAAAATGCTATGAATCTATGAGCTCCTCAATGTAAATAAAGAAGGGGGTGTGCCCATACCCTACCCACATGAGCAATATAACCCATAAATGTGGGTACCATATTCATGTTTTCTTTTGTCTCTTTCAGCTAGTTCTTGTACTTCAATCTCTTTACATACTCAAAGGTCTGGTAGTGTTTCCTTGACTGGGAACTGGCTTTAACCATAATGTCCTGGCTACTTCTTTTCCAGAATCTTAGATAATCCTGGTGTAGGCAAATTGCTCTCCTACTATTTCCTACTATATATAGTTTTAGAGTTCCCACTGGTGTGTTTCCAATGTATACAAAATCACTCATAATGACACCAACAATTCTTAAACATAAAACATTTATTAAATGATAATGAAAAAGCAATGATAATCACAAGATTTTTCAATAGAAGGCTTATACAAAATAATCTAAAATTAGGAACAGTCAAACATCATGCCCACTCATAAATATGAGTCACATTCTCTTCTATGAGTCAGATCTGTAAATGGCAAGAGATTCACTTTTGTTCAGTTGACTTTATGGCAAAATATAGCCCACAGCAAAATAGAGGGAAAGTCTGTCTTTTCTTTATCATTTTTTTTCATTTCAAACTAGATAGAAGAGTAAAGGGCACAACAATCAGCCATAAGTGGTTTCCCTTCTCTCTGACTATGGATGATCCTAGAGAGAGAAAAAAAAAACCCCAAATCTCTTCACACAGCAGTGGAATTCAGTATTCTTACAATGAGCTTTCACTATCTGTTCCAGTCTTTCTCCAGTATTATAGAAAAGCAAAGTCTCTTTTCCATCCAATTTGGAGATGAGAATGGGTCAGTGAAAGGACTAGTGTAATTTGAATACAGAAAGGGTTGGCTAGTGCCCTCTATCCATTTAGAGAGCATTCAGGAACATGAGATTGCTTGTTGATCTCAATTTATTAAGTCTTATTTATATTTCTGATAAAAAATAAAGGAAGTCCCATCTTCAAATCCCAAAGCATTTATTTAGCTCATAAAAATATCTTTCCCTCTCCTCTTCCTTTCTATCTCCCTTCCCTTCCTTCTCCTTCTCCCCACCACCCCCAACCTTAGACAGGTAACATTTTTAAGCCTTTAACTTGCAAGTTCAGTTGCTAATCTATATTGGTAGAAGAAGTTTCCTCACTGGGAATTGAACTTCCTAAAGGACAAGTCTCACCATGTCACCCTCACCCCCACTCCCATTTAATTAACTCCAGTAGCTCTCTATTGCCTCCAGGATCAAATATCAGATCTTCCCTTTGGCTTTCATCATAATCTGACCCCTTCCTACCTTTCCAGGCTTCTTACACTTTACAACCCCTCCCCTCCTACCTCAGTCCTCTGCTTTCCAGTGACACAGTCTTCCTTGCTATTTCCCGGGAGGCATTTTCACTGCCCATTCCTAGATCACTCTCCCTCTTCATCTCTGTCACCAAGCTTGCCTGGCTTCTTTCACGTCTCAGCTGAAGTCCCACCTTCTACAAGAAGTCTTTCCTGGCGTTCCTCAATCTTAGTGCTTTCCCTCTGAGACCACCTCCGATTTACCTGTGTGCACATTGTTGGCATGGGGTCTTCCCCTCCCTGGCTCCTGTAGACTGTGAGCTCCTTGAGATCAGAGACTGTGTTTGTTGGTTTGTTTTGTTTTGCTTTTCTTTATATCTCTGCCTGGCACAGCGGGATGCTTAATAAGTATTTAACTGACTGATAGGGAGCTCCTTAAACCTCTGAAATCATAAGTCCTGTGTGTGTGTGTGTGTGTGTGTGTGTGTGTGTGTGTGTGTGTGTGTGTGTTTCCTTAGCTTAGAGCATCAATGATCCACATGCCCTGGCCCAGAGCTGAAGGATTTCCCCCCAGGCACACAATAGTCCCCTTCTTGGACTCTTGGTCAGGGTGACAGCAATGGGGCAGAGGACAGAAGGATCATTCTGTGGTTTCTCCTGGATGTGCAGCATTTCTGGACTCCTCAGACTCTCTCAAGACTCCAAGTGAACTGAGGGAGGGAAGTGAGAAGAGTCCTGGTTGTGGAATTACTGGTCACCTGGGCCACCTTGTAGCCTCTGTAAAAAGAGGAGTGACCTCAGGCTTCCTTCCACTCTTGCCTTAGAATCCTGGAATCTGGCTGTGGGCAAGAGTGCGTACTGGGGACAGAAACAAACCAAGGAGCAGGGCCTGGCCTCAAGGAACTTATGTTCTCAGGTAAACAGATACAGACACTATCATTTGAGGAGGGAGCAAGATTCAAGGACCAGAGGCTTCTGGGAGGAAGTGGCCCTTGAACTGAGCCTTGAACCAAGCTAGAGATTCTAAAAGACAAGTGGTTTAAAGGCACATGGGTGGGAGGGATGGAGAAGGTCTAGGTTAGTTTTGAATCTAGACTTTGGTATTTATCTTTAGCCAATTGTCACCTCTATCCAGACCTCAGTTTCCTCATTCATACAATAAAGGATTTGAAATAGAGGTAGCAGGGACCTTGGCACAGTCCCTGGCACATTGTAAATGCTTAACAAACACTCTAAGTGGCTCAATGGATAGGGAGGCAGGCTGAGAGATGACAAGGTCCTGGGTTCAAATCTAGACTTAGACACTTTCTAGCTGTGTGATCCTGGACAAGTCATTTAACCCCCATTGCCAAGTCCTTACCCAGCTTATGCCTTGGAACCAATACACAGCGCTGAGTCTAAGATGAAAGGAAAGGGTTGTGTTTTGTTTTTTTTTAAACCCTTGACTTCTGTGTATTGGCTCCTTGGTGGAAGACTGGTAAGGGTGGGCAATGGGGGTCAAGTGACTTGCCCAGGGTCACACATCTGGGAAGTGTCTGAGGCCAGATTTGAACCCAGGACCTCCCGTCTCTAGGCCTGGTTCTCAATCCACTGAGCTACCCAGCTGCCCCCAGGAAAGGGTTTTAAAAAATTAAAAATAATCAATCTGCCTGGATAGCTACCTTCGGAGTTACTTCCTCATTTTACAGAGGAGGAAACCAAAAACCTTTAAGGTATTTGCACACAGCAGAGGAAGCCTTTGGACCTGGATCCTAGAATCCGGAGGCCATTGCTCTTGCCGGTGGATCATACTGTCTCTTAGTTATCCTGACATCACTAAATGTCTAGGGGTTGGGGGAGGCATTGTTGTCCAGACCTGATCCCACTCAGCTCCTAGGTAGCTTAGGTGGTCGGTCAGGAAGACCAGGCAGGATGACCCTGGGCAAGTCACTTACCTTCCGAATGCCTCAGTTTCCTCATCTGTAAAATGGGGATGACAATAGCAAGCACCTCCCAGGGTTGCGAGGAGGATTAAAGGAGCCGCTGGTAAGGTGCTTTGCAAACTTTCTAGAATTATACAAATGCTATTATTATTAGCAGCCCAGCCCCCCATTCCACCTCCCACCGTCTCTGCCCGCAGGCCCTTAAAGAAACGTGAGTTTGGCACTCGCAGGTGCCAAGTCCAGGCCTCAGACTGCCGGTGCCTCGGGAGGGTGGGGGCTCAGGCATGGAGGGGCGCAGGCGGGCACTGCGCTCCCCCGGCCGGGGCGGGGCTGGAGGGCTCGTTACCTTGGCACCGGCTGGACCTCGCAGGAGGCAAAGCCAGACATCAAAGCCGCTGGGTCGGGAATGCCTGTGGTTCCGGGGAGGGCTGGGGGGGGGGGGGGGGAAGCAGAGAGCGAGATGGTTATCTAGCCTTGAAAGGCAGCAGAGAAGGAGCCGGGGGAGCCGGGCGGCCCGGGAAGCCCCAGCCAGGCCAACAATACGGTTTATTGTTCTCTCTCTCTCTCTCTCTCTCTCTCTCTCTCTCTCTCTCTCTCTGTCTCTCTCTCTGTCTCTGTCTCTCTCTCTGTCTCTGTCTCTCTCTCTGTCTCTCTGTCTCTCTCTCTCTCTCTCCCTCTCTCCCTCCTTCAGTGTGTGTCTGTGTGTGTCTCGGGGGCTGATGCCTGCCTTTCCGAGGAGGGTTCACAGGCGCCCCGCACCACCGCCCAGCCTTTGTCTCCCCGCGCAGCAGCAGCAGCGCGCTCGGTGCTGGAGGAGGCCCGGGGCTTGTGCGAGGTAACTAACAGGGCCCGGGGGCAGCAGGTGCTGGGCCCCGCCAAGCCAGCGCGCCAGCTCCCCCGGGGAACTGCGCCCCCCTCCCGCCGCCCCTCTCCTCACCCAGCCACCTAGCCAAGAATAAAGGGGGGAGCCGTAATTAAAGCAACTTCCTTAACGTGATGAAGCAGGTTCCGAATCTGCACCGAGAGGAGATGCAAGTCCCCCTCCCCCACCCCACCCCGGCCACCCAGAGCTTCCCTGCAGCCCCCACTGGGCGGGAGGCAGGCCGCAGAGGGCCTCGGCGGTACTGGATTCAAACCGGTTCTGCTAGGTGAGAACCGTGTGACCTTGGTCAAGTCAGCGTCTGTGGGCTTCATCTGGAAAATGTGGGGGGCGGACTAGAAGGGGAGCTCTTAATGTGCGGGACGGGACCACTCCTTCCCCAGGTATCCGTGAACTTGGAGGGGGAATCAAAACCACTGCTAAAATTCACGTTTATTTTCAATGCCCGCCAAATGGAAACTGAGCATTTCCCTTGATTGTTTAAAACCGTTATTCCGATGAAGGGGTCCTTCCCTCCGCTTTACTAGACTGCCGGGATCCAAAGCCCGGGGAGGGAGGGAGGGAGGAAGCCAACGGCAGTGAAAAGAGCCTGGATCTGGGCTCAAAGAACAGTATTCTGAAGTGACCACCTGAGTGACTTGTGCGTCGCTGGCTCAGGGCCTCAGTTTCCTCATCTGTAAGAGGGGGCAGGGGTCGGCTGGCTCTCCTCTAGTTCTAGTCTCTGATCTTCGGGTCTTCTGCTGTAAAAGGGATGTAGTTGAGGTCAGGGATTCATACCCTGGGGTCGCTGGGCTTGTTTTTAATGATTACTGCATCCCTTCGGGCAGTTTTCTGTCACCCCAAGCGCTTTATTTCATTTATTTAAAGCATTCTTATGAGAAGGGAAACGTTTCCAGAGGCTTCACCCAGGCTGCCCACCCGTCCACAGCACAAATGAGGTGAAGAACCCAGAGCTGGAGGGCCATCTCCAGGAAAACAAAACAAAACAAAACAAAAAACACCAAAGCGAGACAAGAAAGGAATGGAGCAGCTGGGTGGTTCAGTGGATAGAGAGCCAAGTCTGAGATTTTTCCTAGCTGTATGATCGTGGGCAAGTCACTTAACCCCAACTGCCTTGCCTTTGCCCCTCTTCTGTTTTAAAATTTTATACTGACGGAAGATAAAGATAAAAAAAAAAGCCAAAAAAAGGGCAAGATGCCGATAGGATCAAGCCAGGTACATTGAATCTATAGTCCCAGAGCATTTCTTGCCTGGTGCTAAGGAGTGCCACTGGAACCCAGGGGAAAGAATAATGGTCCAGGATCCAGGAGATCTGGGTTCCAGGATTCGCTCTGCTATTAACTCACTGTATGACTTCAAAGGCAAGTCAATTTACTTCTCTGGAATTCTAGAGTCCCTTCTATAAAACGAGAAGACTAAATAGGATAGCTAATGTCTTTACCATAGTCTGTGATTTTCATAGTAGTAGGTGGCATTTCTTTAACACCTTAAAGTCTGCATGGCACGTTGTTATTTCATTTGTGATTATTATCGTCATTTTATATATAGTTGAGGAAACAGACTTCAAGAAGAAGGAATGAAAGGAACGAGCATTTATTCAGTGCTTACTGTGTGCCAGGCACTGTGCTAAGAGCTTTACAAATATGAGCTCTTTTGATACTCAAAACAACTCTGAGAAGTAGGTGCTATTATTTTCCCTATCTTACAGTTGAGGAAACTGAGACAAACCCAGGTTTAAGTGACTTCCCTAAGGTCACACAGATGAGGAAGTGTCTGAAGAAAGACTAAACCTGTGTCTTCCTCTTTTGAGGTCCAGTGAAGTGTCTCAGTGGATAGAGTGCTGGAGCCTGGAGTCAGGAAGAACTGAGTTCAAATCCAGCCTTAGTCACTTACTGTATAACCCTGAGTAAGTCACTTAATCTCTGTTTGCCTTAATTCACTGGAGAAGGAAATGGCACACTACTGCAGTATCTTTGCTAAGAAAACTCCATGGATGGTGTTGGTGTGCTCCATGAAGTCACGGAGAGTTGGACACTAACTGATCCAAATGTACCCACAATGCCATCCTGCCATTGGAATGCTTTGGGGAAAAGAGATTTCCAGGACTAAATGGAAAGGGAGCAGCAGTTGTATTGTTTGTGTTTTATATTTATTATATATTTATTATATGTATTATATATGTTATATATTATATATATTATATATATATATGTTTTATATTTATAACTCTCACACACACATACCTCCTTCAGTAGAATGTAAGCTCCTTCCCAAAAAGGCCTGATTGTTTCATTCTTTGCACTTTTATCTCCAGCACCTAGGGCAGTGCCTACCCATAACACATAATGTTTAACAAACAAATGCTTGTTGACCCATTCATTGGAGTCAGATGACCTCAGTTAGTGTTCTGGCACTGGACACAGTCTGGACCTCAGTTTCCTCCTCTTCAAAATGGGCATAATCATTCTTGTAAGGAAAGTGCTTTTTAAAGTAAAGGAATTGTGTTGCTCTCATTTTATTGAATTTTACAGACAAGAATGTGGCTCACAACCCAAAGTTACCCATTAAAGCTAATTAGCTTCTTCCCCTGAGCCCACTTACTACAGAGGTCCTTAACCTTTTCTGAGCCATGAAGCCTTTCAGCAATCTGATGGAGTCTATCTATGGACCCCTTTTCGGAATCATCATAGTCTTAAACGCAAAAAACAGAATGCACAGGATTACAAAGGAAATTATTCATTGATTCATTCTCTCTTGTTTGGGGGCAGCTAGGTGGCACAGTGGATAGAGCACCAGGCTTGGAATTAGGGTAACTCTTCTTCATGACTTCAAATACAGCCTCAGACACTTACTAGCTATGTGATCTTAAGCAAGTCACTTAACCCATTTTGCCTCAGTTTTCTTATTTTAAAAATGACCTGGAGAAGGAAATGACAAACTGCTCCAGTGTCTCTGCAAAAGAAAACCCCAAATGGAGTAAGGAGATATAAGTAAACAACAAAAATACTTAGTTTAGAGATGTCATGTTAAGAAACCCCAACTTAATGGAAAATCTTGGTTCCTAGGTTGCCATCTCTTTCGCAGTTGGAGGCCCTGACAATGCAGTGGTCTCAGATGCTGGAGCTAGAAGGTAGGACACACAGAGCAGCACTGTGAGGCTCAGGGCTAATGTACCCTGGCAGGCTTAAGGTATCAAGGGCTTGACAGCTTTAACAAAGAAGGTGTCATCCCAAGAAGATAAAAGGGGTGAGCTGTTTATTTGAGGATTAGAGCCTTAAGAAATGTCTGTAACTCTCCAGACTGAATTTCTGCAGCTTATCCTCCTTGTTCCTGGTTGACTTTTCTCAGGGGTTTAAAGGTAAGGATGTTGATAATCTGCTTTAATGTCTTGGAGGCAGACTGGTTAGGGAAGCTGGTTTCCTACCTTGTCAAGGAGAAACCCACACTTTCCGTGGGTACTGTATTCCTCTAAATAAACAAGGAGTCCCTGGACCCATCCTTTTGATTCATTTATCCAGGAGTTGGGGGAGGGTCAGGGGAGACACTCTGGCTTAATTAGTACCCCTTATCACCTAGAACATGCATCAAGGGCACCTAGTAAGCTCTTAATAAAGACTTGTTGATGGTGCGATTGCCTGGTCAGTGTTAGCAATGTAAATGAAACTTAATAGGGATAAATGTAAAGTCTTATTCCTGGGTTCAAAAAATAAACTTCATTAAGTACAAGATGAGGGAGGCAGGGTTAGACAAGCAGTTCTTATGAAAATTATTTTTTTTCTTTTGTTCTTAGCAGACTGAAAGCTCCATGAGTCATCTGGTTGATAGAGCAGCCAAAACAGTTATGGGATCTTGGGCAGCATTCAGAGAAGTTAGATTTCCAGGAATAGAGAGGGGGAAAAAAAAAACTGTGACAAGCCGCCTTTGGTCTCATCAGACTTGCCTTGGAGTACAGTCTTCAGTTCAAAGAGCCACTGTTTAGAAAGGGCATGCCTTCCTTCCTGCCTTTCTTTCTTTCTTTCTTTCTTTCTTTCTTTCTTTCTTTCTTTCTTTCTTTCTTTCTTTCTTTCTTTCTTTCTTTCTTTCTTTCTTTCTTTCTTTCTTTCTTTCTTTCTTT
>NC_058131.1:34854769-34884955 GCF_016433145.1 Gracilinanus agilis | reverse complement strand
TCCTTCCTTCCTTCCTTCCTTCCTTCCTTCCTTCCTTCCTTCCTTCCTTCCTTCCTTCCTTCCTTCCTTTTTCTCTTTCTTTAATCCAGAGGGCATTAATAAATTGCTGTGTGTCTTTTAAAGATCTGAGGAAGTTGTGTACTTTAAGCTAAATAGTGTGATTTGGCAGCAAAGAAAACTAATGCTTCCTTGTGCTTCCATTCATCAATCACTAAACACTTATTCAGAGCCTACTACGTGCCAGGCCCTATACTAGGCACTGGGAACACAAAGACAAAAATGATCCAGGCTCTCTAATGGAGAAGCTTACATTCCATCAGGGAAACCAACATAAGCATGACTAAATAAATAAATAAAAGCTGTATGAATGAAAGAATATAGAGAGAGACAGAAAGACAGAGATGGAGAGAGAGTGAGAGGCAGAGAGAGAGACAGAGAGAGGCAGACAGAGAGAAACATTCTAGGAAAAAGGAAGTGATAATCTTGCTGTATTTTGTCCTGGTCAGACAACACCTGGAGTCTTGTGCTGAGTTGTTGGATCAAGAGCGTTAATAAGCAGGATAGCAACCAGAATGATGCAGTAAGCTCATGCCTGAGTATGACTGAATGAACTGGACCTTTTTATTCTAGAAAATAGAAGTCTTTGGAGCAGACAGGACAGCTGTCTTGAAGTCTCTGAAGGGCTGTCATGTGGAAGAATGATTAAACATGTTCTGTTTGACCCCAAGGGCAGAATCAGGAGTAATTGTGAAAGTTGCACATTGGTAAGTTTAGGTTTGGCACGAGGAAGAGCTTCCTAAAAATGTGAGACACCCAGGGCTAAAATGAACTACTTTTATGCCTTCCCAAAGAGGCAAGACTGTGAGTAGTGGGCATTCTTTTGCAGACATGGACTGTCCTCTATAGTTTCTTTTTTCTCCCCCTCTATAGTTTCTGATGTGCCTTCCAATTCTGAATTTCTGTGATTCTCAGTTCTGTGATACTTTGGGGACAGGAACTAGATTTCAACTCTCACTGAAATTAACTGGCCCATGCAGGAATTGAACCCTAAATATCTCAATAGAAGCACAAGGACCAACAGTGGAAAAATGATTGCCAGTTGTTGACACTGATCAGGGTAGTTTAATTTAAAATCCTGGGGGTATGAAAAGCTCATTACTAGGTACATACCCCAAAATATATCCTATGTACCCTAAAATTTGGTGCAGCTGTTTTTGTGGTAGCAAAGAAGTGGAAACAAAGCAGGTACTCATTGATTGTGGAATAACTAAATGTACCCACAATGTATAAATATAATGGAATATCAGTATGTTGTATGAAATCATGAAGAAGATTGATTCAGAGGATGGGAAGATGCATCTCAACTGAACTGGAGTGAAGTAGGCAGAACCAGGAAAAGGTACAATGACAACAATGAGGCAAATGTAAAGAATAATGACAATTAAATATTTACATGAGAAATAGGAAAATGAAAAGTCTTAAAGCTTAGGGTTGGCTCAAAAAGAGAGATGAAAAGGTAACTCCCTCTTTTCCAGGAGTAGATGAGAAACTATGGATATGGAACACTGCTGATGTCAGACTTTCTCATTATGCAGATTAGTTTTGCTGGACCATTTATTTTTCTCTTTATTCTTTGTTATAAGAGATGACTCAGAGAGGAGGAATTGGGATGGATACATTGGAATAGGTAGGTGATATGAAAGAAAATAAATCAATAAAGTTTAATTTTAAGAAAATGGCTGAGGGTATTCTTTTTTTTTTTAACCCTTAACTTTTGTGTATTGGCTCTTAGGTGGAAGAGTGGTAAGGGTGGGCAATGGGGGTCAAATGACTTGCCCAGGGTCACACTGGTGGGAAGTGTCTGAGGCCGGATTTGAACCCAGGACTTCCCGTCTCTAGGCCTGACTCTCAATCCACTGAGCTACCCAGCTGCCTCCCTGAGGGTATTCTTGAACAGAAGGGTCAGAGGATAATAGAAGGAGAGATACAAGGGAACCTTAGAGATCATTCAGTCCAGAGATCATTTTTTTTAAACCCTTAACTTCTGTGTATTGACTTATAGGTGGAAGATTGGTAAGGGTAGGCAATGGGGGTCAAGTGACTTGCCCAGGGTCACACAGCTGGGAAGTGTCTGAGGCCGGATCTGAACCTAGGACCTCCCCCACTCCCCCCCCCTCCCGTCTCTAGGCCTGGCTCTCAATCCACTGAGCTACCCAGCTGTCCCAGTTCTCATTTTTTTTAAACCCTCACCTTCCACCTTAGAATCAATACTGTGTATTGGTTCCAAGGCAGAAGAGTGGTCAGGGCTAGGCTCTGGGAGTTAAGTGACTTGCCCAGCTAGGAAGTGTCTGAGGCCAGATTTGAATCTAGGACCTCCTGTCTCTAGACTTGACTCTAGTTCTCATTTTACAGATGAGGAAGCTGAGGCTAGGAAGAGTTAGATGATTTTCACAAGGTTACATAGCTAGTAAGGTTCAGAGATTGGATTGAAAACATGGGTCTACCTGATTCCAAGTCTAGTGGTCTACCATATTAGGACATGCTGCCTGTCAATAGGTCCCCACATTGGATGCTACAATTTCAGGGAAAAGGGGGTCCTTCTCTTTAGGCTGTGACTTCTGGACCACATCTTTGTGCCTTCTTCTTTCTTTTTCAGTATTCTACCTCTTTAGTATTACCAGGGCAGCTAGGTGGCAAAGTGGCTAAAGCACCAGGTTTGGAATAAAGACTTATCTTTCTGAGTTCAAGTCTAGCTTAGACACTTTGTGACCCCGGACAATTGATTTAACTGTGTTTTCTTCAGTTTCAGCATCTGTAAAATGAACCAGAGAAGGAAATGACAAACCATTCCAGTATCTGTACCAAGAAAACTCCCCAAAATGGAATCACAAAGAGTCAGACGTATCTGAAATGACTCAACAACAAAGTATTTAAAATACATATTTTATTAATTGATTTATTAATATATGATTAAGGTGATTTATTCATATAGTTACATCATATATTGAAATATAATCAGACTCTTAGCATGCATATTGCTAATTTACTACAATTCAAGGAATCTGGGGATGCCTGTTATTTGTCAGGTCCACAGCCTAGTTAGAGGAGTTAGCATTGTTCAATTTAAAAAATTAGGCTGTTCCCTTTCCTTAACTCTGCAGTCATTTACTGTTAAAACCCTTCCGTGTGTCCTCCCTCCACCAGCCCCTCTCCCCACTAAGTAGACTCTTTTCTTGGCATTTTATTTGTCAAAAACAGCCCCTAATCCCCAAGTTTTGTTACTCAGTTTCCCTTAAATCTTGTCCCCTAAATTTCTTGTTAATAGTATTACTCCCATTTATACCTCTCTTAAAGATGTACAAAGACTTTACTCACAACAAGCCCAACAGGTAAGGAATGATCATAAATCAGAGACCTAAGAAAGAGCCAGAGGGGACCTTGGAAGTAATCTAATCTAACGCCTTTGTTTTACACAGGATCACTCAGGTAACGAACTCTGGTCCTCTAACTTGAGAGCCAGCATTCTTTTCACTCCACCCATTCTGTCTGCTTAGCTGATACCTGTGTAGTTCATCATGGCTTCAGCCATGATCTCACTGGACCCCCACAACAAGTCTGTGAGTAGATAGTGTATGATTAACTCCTTTTTACAGATGGACTAACTGAAGTTCAGAGGGACAAGTCCAAGGTCAGAGAGCTAAGTGAGGAAAGTCAACACAGAGTCATGGTTAAGGACTCAACTTGCACCCAGAAAGACCTGAATTTGAATCCTTCCTCAGATATATATTAGCTATGTGATCCTGGGCAAGTCACTTTACCTATGTATAGTTAGAAATTCTTGAACCTTTGGACTCCATCTCCCAGAATTCTTTTTTCATTTCCCAGAATGCTTCCCCCCCCCCCCACTTTTGCATCTTTACATTTTTTTTATATACTTCTGTAACTCCTCCCTCTCGCTCTCTCTTTCCATGAGCAGGCTGAGAAAGCTGGCTTTTTTTACTCTTGCTTTTTATGTTAGCTATTATCAATAAATCTTATTAAACATAATACTTAGAATATTGGGTATTAATTTTTAATCTCTACACCTACCTCTCTTCATCTGCAAAATGGGGGTAGTAACACTACTTCCTTCACAAATGTACTAATGGATGTGAAGCACTTTGAAAACCTTAAAGCATTATAGATGTTAGAGATGATGGTATATCAGAGCCAGGGTGCAAACCCAGGAGCAGAAAGAATGATGGCTCCATCATCACAGGATGAAGGTTCAAATCTCTCTTATTACAAAAGGACCTTAGAGTTAGTTCATCTGCTCTAATCCCTTCCTTTTGCAAATGAGGAAACTTAAATTCTGAAGAGATTAATGGCATTGTCTAAAGTCACACAGGTAGAAAGTGGCAGAACCAGAATTTGAACTCACATCCTTTCACTCTAGTCTTGAGGCACTATTGTTGGGGCCCGATGACAGTTATATATTATATTACATTATATTATATTGTATTGTATTATATTATATTATATTGTATTATATTATATTATATTATGTTATGTTATGTTATGTTGTGTTATATTATATTATATTATATTATACTATACTATGCTATGCTATGCTATATTATATTATATTATATTATATTATATTATATTATATTATATTATATTATATTATATTATATTATATTATATTATATATATATTTGTACACAGAGACATCTGGATAAGGGAGACTATCTACTAACCTTTGGCTCACACTCATTGGTGCATTAATAAATCCCACTCCTAGTGTGTTGGGGACCGTCACCATTTTAGGGAGTCTTCAAAGGGGGATTAGTAACAATGATACTCAGCCTACAATATGAGTTACAATTTGTTGTGCAGTTGTGAATGACTCTTTATGACTCCATCTAGGGTTTTCTTGGCAAAGATGCTAGAGTGGTTTGCCATTTTCTTCTCTAGTTCATTTGATAAATAAGGAAACCAAGGCAAACAGGGTTAAGTGACTTGTCCAGGGTCACATAGCTAGTTAGTGTCTGAGGCTCGATTTGAACTCAGATTTTCCTGACTCCAGGTCTGGTGCTCTATCTGCTGCACCACTTAACTGCTTCAGGAATCACATGTGGGACAGATAGTTTGTTCTTACAAAAAGGAATGTTAAATGTAAAAAAAAAAAATAGAGCATTCACAATAGAACTAGTAGACCAGTTCTATAACAATTTAGAACCGTGTGCACAATCAGATGGGAGGCCAATATGTAAATCTCAATAGAATGTAAAGAAGTTTTCCAACTCTGCTAATTCAGGTTATTTATATTTCACCTCAGCTGGGCACTGTTCAACCAAACAGCCAAGGGGAGCTGTGGCTTCTTCTCTGCTACAGAAGCTTCCTTGGTGCCACTCTGCTGCTCTAGAGGAGTCGAATACTTGTGCATTCACAGACCTTTTCCCTTTCAAAAGCCCAAGGTTAACTTCTCACAGAGAGAAACACAAAAGAGGGGGAGCACCATCACCCCAGGTGCAAGCTCACCTAGTTTCAGACTAGGCTGCTGCATGGGCAGAACTGCCAATCACCTAGAGAAGGTCCTGTCCTTCTACTCCTCTCCTCACTCCCCCGGAATCATAGCTTGCCATCTGGGCAGCTTCAGTCAGGAGGGCAGAGCCTAAACTGTTTCTTCATTTAATAGATGTGATACCCTGGCTCCTTTCTGTGGTCACAGCTTGGAGAGAGAGGACCAAGAGGCTAGCCAGGGTTTTCTACATCTTATTAAAACACTAAGTCCTTTTGTAAGGGGTAAAAAGGGGTTTTGGTTGGGTGACCATTAAAAGGTTTGGTCACCAGGGAATTGAATAATTATCAATCCCCAATTAAAGAATAACCTCAAGTCAAAATGACTTTTATGGAAGTTTATTTACAAATGAAAAGAGGAAGAGAAAATAATCTCATTATCACACTTTCCATATCCCCCAAGTTCTCATGAGGTCAATGGTAAGTAGTAAGCCAATAAACATTTATTAAGTACTTACTATGTGCCAGTTAAAGAAATGACTAGTCTGTTAAGTGCCTACTGTGTGCCAAGTGTAATGCTGGGTGCTTTAGTAATACAAAGATAGGTGACACAGGGAGTTAGGAAGCAGTGGCACTTAAGATGAGTTTGGGAAAAACATCTGGAGTTGGCCCAACATGAAAGAAGAAAATGGGCTGAAGATAATGCAATTTTAAAAGTACTCAAGGATTTTATTTCAAGATATCTCAATGAAAGAGAAGACTCCAAAGGAATGGAAAATATCCAGGATGGCTTTATTATCTGAAAATCTGGCAGAGAAGATTATCTTTTTTGTATTTTTCTGGTGAAAGAAGGTAAAAAGCAGCCTTTCTCTCAATGAGCTCATAATCAAATAAAGGAGCTCACAGTCTAAAAGATGGAGAATACAATCCAAGTCCCATCTATTATTTATAATTCTACACTAATTAATATATTATTACCAATTATAATAATTGTATGTTTTGATAATATATAAATTATTTGTAGAACTTATAAAATATTAATAAGATAAATAATATGTAGATAAATAAGAATAAGTATAATAATGAAAATTTCTATTATGGCACAACAGAGAGATCTTTTAGATTCCTCACGTACAAGTCATCCATGGTAGCAACTTGCATCCCATTTTTACCATTGACTAGGTGAGCTTTGACAGCATCCAGCATCTTAAGGTCACTGGAAATGCAGTGGGCTAAGGGCAGCTAGGTGTCTCAGTGGATTGAGAACCAGGTTTACAAATGAGAGGTCTTGGGTTCAAATGTGACCTCAGATACTTCCTAGCTATGTGACCCTGGGCAAGTCACTTACTCTCCATTGCTTACCCTTTACCACTCTTCTGCCTTGGAGCCAATACTATGTAGATTGAAGGTAATGGTTATAAAAAAAAAAAAGAAAAAGAAAAAAGAAATGCAATGGATTGGCCATCCATTTGCTTGTTAGCATTTGAGAAATGTTTATTTTTTTTTATCCAATGTTTTTTCAATGTGGATGTCTCTTTTGATTTCTTTTGAGTAACTAGTCTAGGAGACTCTGTAGTGTAACCTGCCAGACTGTATGTATCACATAAGTTTGCATCAAATAGAAATCAATCTGTAGAGAAACTTGCTATGATATGGGATCCTGCTGGGTTTAGGCTTGGTGGAGCTTGAGTTTGTCAAACACACTTCTATTCCCTGTTATTAGGGGAGTCTAAGAGAGGTAGATTGGTTGAGTTTTGAGATGGAATAGGCTGCTCACGTGTCCTAGAAAAGTTGTATGGCAATATGGTAAGCCCCTGAGAGATTAAATCCACAGGCTACCTAAAGTAGGTAGAAATGACCTAGGTCAGGAAAATGGGGCAGGTTCAAGCTTCAGGATCAGGTCTAGGCAAGATAGAAAGACCAGTCTCTGATTAAAAACAAATAAACAAACAAACAAATGAGAGCCAGAAACACATCCAAATAAAATAAATAAATAAATAAATAAATAAAAGATCCTTTATCTGTTTGGACTTTGTCCAGGATATCCTCCTGGACACTGTCAAAGTCCTTTGGTAACTCTCCTCCAATTTTATTTGTTGTTGGTGCTCAGTAGGTAGATGACTGAAGGGATATGGTTTCCATGGTCTAGTTTGTTCCCGAAATGTCTGATTTTTACATAAGCATGGGAGATGAGGGAATCTTTAAAGCTGTATTTTGTTTTACCAAGTCAAACACTTTGTTGTAAGTAACAACAAATGTACACAACACGAACTTATCAGCAAGAAATCAGCCATTGTGTGATTTCAAAGATAGGGATTTTCTACAGAAAATCATTGGGAAGAGTTTCCCTTTTCTGGGTTTCATCATAGATTCCTTCAAACATTATAGGCTAGTCTCATTCCATTTTAGAACGATGAGAAAGTAGTTATATGGTGGTTGGTGATGACTTTTTCCCTACCTTTTTGGATAATAATATAATCATGGATTCTTTCCATTCTTCTTGACCTTCTTTGAGATACCTTAAAGCCCAATCTGTCATTTAAAAAACCTTTTAAACTGCTTCATCTTCAACCTAGATTCTTGGGTAAATATCAGGTCAGATTCAACTAGTCTTCCCAATTTTCTTTTAACTATCACCACTATTTAACTTTTGTGTCATCTCCGTCATTGTATCTTTGAAACGCTTCACACAATATTTGGCACATAATAGGCACTTGATGTTTATTGCTTGACTAAAAATTTGGTTGATAGTACATTGGTTATTGTGGTAGTAGAATCCAAATGTATCATCCTCCTTGGGAGCCCTTTGCAATTAATACTGTAGATTTTCCCTTGGATGAGAGTACAGTAAGGACCTACATAGTTCCTTTCTTTTTTGTCTTCCATGATTCTACTCTCTTCCAGTTCTTCTAACTGTTTAACCATTCCTTTTTAAAATTTCCTTGGCTGGATCATCATTTTCTCCTGCCCATCAGGAAAGAAGGAAGGAAGCAATGAAGGAGGGAAAGAAGAAAAGAATGAATGAAGGAAGAAAAGAAGAAAGGAAGAAAGGAAATATAATTATAGTTCCACATCTACAAGGATCAAATGAATATCTCTATGCTTATACATGATATTAGCAGCTCAAATTCATTTTTTCTAGGATTGGTCTCATTATCATTCCTAGTAAATTGCTCCTCCTCCCAACCTTTCTATTTCTATTTCTATTTCTATTTCTATTTCTGTTGATGACACTACCACTGGTCCAAACTCGATATTGCAAACAAATATAAAAATGAAGAAATGATTAGCACATCTTTGGCTTTTCTCACTCATCCCACCACATCCAATCATTCAATAAACATTTATTAAGCCCCTACTATGTTCCAGGCATTCGGCCAAGTTCTTTTGTTTTTGCTTCTACAATATCTCTCAATCTATTCTCTCTACTCACACTAATATTAACATTCTATTCAGGATCTCATTAATTCTCTGCAAAAGACGTTTTAATTATTTTTACATTTTTACATTTATTTGCAATATCTCTGTGACCTAATGGTCAGTTTTTTATAAAAGTTTCACGTGAGTCTGAGTAATACATATATTTCTTAGCAAGCCCATTTAGAAGAAACCCTAAGTCTTAGCTCTCGTTTCTCCAGCAGTTTGTTCAGTTCTCTGTTTTCCATTTTGTTTTCTGTTAGACAAGCAAGTCTAAGAAAGAAACATTGAAATCTCTTGCCACCATTGTTACTATGTTTGTCTTGTAGCTGAATCAACTTTCATCTGGACTATGGAAAAAGCTTCCTAATTAGTTCTCCTGATTGCAGTCTCTCTCCTCTAATGCCATTCAAACAGCTGTCAAAATAACTTCCCCAGGCATGTATCTGACCAGACCACTGCTTTTAAAAACAAACAAAACAAACATAAACACAAACCTTTAGTGACTCCTTACAGCCTGTGGTATAAAATGTGAATTTATTAGTCTGGCATTTAAGGACTTTCAAAATGTGGTTTGAACCTAAATATGTACAGTCTTATGTTGCTGCCACCAACAGGAAAGGTGAGCCAACCTAGCTGATACAGAAAGATGTTGTGAGGGAGAGACAGAGGGCAGCATGTGCCAGGTGTGTTGAACCATCACCTTGACCACCAGACCTGGGGAGAGATAGCCTAAAACTCTGTGCCTAAGATTCCTTGGAATAGCAATGCTCTCCAGAACACCAGCCCTGCTTCTAGCTGTCTCCCGTAGCCTTCTTGGAAGGCACAATAATTGAGGAGATGGGATCTGTTATCCTTGGCATCACCAACACCGATCGCTGACCAACTGCTATCAGTAAATTCACCCCTATTCCACTGGCTCTGCTTCTGGGAACAAGCAGACCAGCCCTTTGGCTTCCAGACCAGCCATAATCTGGAGAGTAAACACCTCTATAGATCCTGAAGTCTCTACCTTCTGAGTAACCACAAAAAAGTAACTGCCACTAAAGACCCCGTAAAGAAAGTTCTTGAAGTCAAAATCCTTGGCAGCATCAACTGGGTCAGTGACAGAAATAGAAAAGATTTTGGCGATGGCCTTGACACCAAAGAAAATGCCTTACCTTCTGCTTTGGTGCTACATCCTAAGAATCTTTCCATCTCTCTTAGAGTGAAACCTTCCTAAATATTGCCTCCCCCATTCGAATATGAGCTCCATAAGAACAAAGATTGTCCCTTTTTTTATTTTTGTCCTCAGCAAGTAGCCCTGTTTGCCTCCATTTCCTCATCTGTCAAATGAACTGGAGAAGGAAAAGGCAAACTACTCTAGTATCTTTGCTAAGAAAACCTCAATTGGGGCCATAAACTGCTGGACACAACTGAAATGACTAAACAGCAAAATAACTTAAATAAATGTCCCTTAAAAACCCACTTGTTTCAAATTGGGCCTCAGATATTTCCAGCTGTGTGACCCTGGGCAAGTCACTTGTCCCCCATTGCCCACCCTTCCCACTCTTCCACCAAGGAGTCAATACACAGAAGTTAAGGGTTTAAAAAAACCCACTTGTTAGTGTGGGAAAAGATCTTCGATTTTATTAATACCCCTCAAAACTACCAAGATCATTTTTATACTTTCCCATCTATATAGAATTTTAATGAGAATATGCCCACATTGAGGACATCCCCATGAAAGCGTTTCTATGGAACAGGCAGGCTTTCACACAGTAGATATCTTTACCATCAAGCAATTGACCCCAAAATATAGAGACTACAAGTTCCTATCTTGATTGTCGCTTGTTGACTATAAACAAAGTATTTGATTCTGTGGAGGAAAAAAACCTCAAAAGCTTCCTGGAAAGGCTCTACTCCAATAAGGTGTGTCCAAATGATGTAAGATTTTTTGAAAGATAGAATAGCAGAAAACCTTCTGATTATTGTCAAACAAGCCATGAAGCATGGAAAGATATGCTCACCAACAATGACTATCACCAGAAGGAGAACCAGTGCAGAGTTCGAGTTGAAGGTGGTTTTCTTATAAATGGTGAGTTCTTTCAGATCCTAATCTTTGTAGAAGTCATCTCGACAATGGCATCAAGCACTGGAACCTTACAGAGATGTCTTTGTTGAACCCTACCTTCTCTCTTAGAATTGATATTAAGTATTGGTTTCGAGACAGAACAGTGGTAATGGCTAGGCAAATGGGGTTAAGTGACTTGAGTAGGAAGATCAGATTTGAACCCAGGACCTCCCATCTCTAGGCTTGGCTCTCTTTTCACTGAGTCACAAAGCTGCCCTGAGATTCCTAAATGAGATCCATAGTCACACAAAAGTATTGAGCACAACCATCCATAGAGAGAAGACCAAGTGGACGAAGAAAAGAATGCTTACTGTTCATACAATGATATGGAGTTGGATGAATAAGTTCTAGATCTCATCCATCAATATATTTAAATTGAACAGAAACTGCCAGTGGATAACTACCTGGGTCCAGAGTTAAATAAAGGAAGGAAATAATGATTACCTCTGAGAAATTCTACTATTCTTTTACATTTTCACTGGAACAAAAAACCCATCTTTTTAATAATAATAATAATATTTTGGCAATGTTTCTTCCAGCAGTTTATGACCCCAATTGAGGTTTTCTTAGCAAAGATACTAGAGTGATTTGCCTTTTCCTTCTCCAGAATACAATGGGGAGAGGGAAGGGATAAGCATTTATACAGATACTGTGCTAAGTACTTTTCAAATATTATCTGATTTTTATGATCTCTGAAGAAGCTGAAGATCATCCAAAAGGCAATTCAGTGGCATATGGTGGGCATAACTAGGGCACAGCATATTAAAAAAGAAAAGGTGACCAGGTAGATGATAGGTACCTGCCAGCAGATATTATCCTTTACCTGGTGGGAATTACATAAATTGAAACCATCATATCTAGGAATCTTGATGTGCCAGTTGAATCCTACAAATTAATGGCAAGAGTCACTTACAAATTAACTGTCTTGAAGATTGATCACTGCCCACCCAGTCCCACCAAGGACCACATTCTGGGGATAGGACCTAGGAGGTAGCTCAGCTGATACAATTTATAACAAAAATAGACTAGTTAAACCCAGCTAAAAATAGACAGTCATAACTAAAATCTCACCTTCTATAGGAAGTTTTTTCCTAATCTTTCTTGATGCTGGTGCTTTCTCTCTATTGGTTTTCTCCAATTTATTTTCTATATATCTTGTTCGTACATAATTGTTTCCTCTCCACCCTAATCTCTCCCAAGAAGGGAAGAATTCGCATTTTCTCAGTGCTTCTCCAGGCCAAGCCTGATCATTATCATATTACAGTTTTCAGTTTTGTTTTTGATTGTTCTCTCTCTTTATAGTTTTTCCTTTTCGTTGAATCTTTAGCATTGTTTGGGCTTATAAATAAGCCCTAAAATATTGTTAATTTGTTACTTCAGTCAGTGTGTGTTATTTTGAAACCAGATCTTTCTTCTTAAACCCTCACCTTCTGTCTTAGAATTGATACTAAAGATCAGTTTCAAGGTAGAAGAGATTCATAATGGTTAGGCAATGGGGATTAAGTGACTTGCCCAGGGTCACACAACTAGGAAGTTTCTGAGACCACATTTGAACCCAGAACTTCTCATCTCTAAGCCTGGCTTTCTATTCACTGGGCCACCTTGCTGGTCTTCTGAATTCAAATCTCTTCTTTCAGGAAAGGTTGTCTCCTGATCTCTCAGTCTCATCCACCCACCTGTCTCTTCTTTCCCCACGCTTGAGTGTTGTTTCCCCAATTAAAATGTGAGTTCCTTGAGGGCAGGGACTATTTTTGCCTTTCCCAGTATCCCTACTACAGTGTCTGGCACATAGTAGAACTTAATATATGCCTGTTGACTCACTGATCCATTTTCCTTTTTTCATGTTTCCTCCGTGTCTACAGACACTGAACAGCTGGATGAAAAGTGGAAAACTCAGGCAATCCTCCAGATGTTTGCAGACTTATAGCTATCTGGCATCATGCATGCTAAATGTCTGGATGGTGATCCAATTTGTCTTCCCCTGTAGGTGTTTCACAAAGACACCCCCCTCTCTCCTTTCCAGACCCTCCCTCACCTCCTCTCTGCATCTCTACCTCTGGTTTACTGTCCACTTCAACATAGCTTTCCCTTTGGTTCCACCATACTCCTCCCCATTTATGCATACTATGAGTCAGGCAACAAGTGTTTCTTAGCTTCTACCCTGTGCCACGCACTGTGGCAAGAGCTGGGTATACAAAAAAAGGAAAACCGGTCTCTTAGAGAATTGCCTGAGCATGGAAGAAAGGTTAAGTGATTTGTCCAGAGTCATACAGCTAATATGGATTAGAAGTAGGACTTGAATCCAGATCCCTTGACTCCAAGGCTAGATTTCTAACCATTACTCCATCCTTCTTCACTACTATAGCTAGTAAGTGTCTGAGGTCAGGTTTGAACTAGGGTCTTTTGGACTCCAGGTTTAATGCTCTATCCACTACATCACCTAGCTGCCCCAATAATAATGAGGATAAAAATGACTATTCCTTATGCTTCTTTTATATTCCCCTCATATCACCTAGTATAGGACTGAGTACATAGTAGGCACTTAATAAATACTTGGTGTTTGCTTGGTTAAAATAATGAGGCATTCTTCACTCATTCAATCCTGAGCTAGCAGGGACCTCTGGAGGCTGCCCAGGCTAGTCTTCAGCCCCAGACAATCTGGTAATGTCTTAGACATCCACTTTTGTGCTTCTCTTCAAGTTCTCTGGGAGCAGAGGGTCTACCACTTCACTTGGTCATCTGCTCCAATGTGCTACCTTTGATATTTACTTGGGTGATCTCGAGTAAGTTCCTTAAATTCTGTTGGTCTTTCTTTCCACATCTCTAAAATGGGAGAGTTAGATCAGATGGCTTCTGAGATTCCTTCTCGCTCCAGATTTAGGCTCCCATGATCTAATTTTCCTTTCTGGATCCAGTTAGAATCTCTCCCACTTTCATTTAAGTTCATCTATGAAATAAAGAGATTCATGTCCTAACGATCTTATGTTTTTTCTTTCAGTCTTAATAATAACTAGCATTTAGGTAGCACCTACTGTGTGCCAGGCATTTTATCAGTAGCCTCTCATTTGATTCTCACACCACTGTGATGTGTAGGTGCTTTTATTATCTCCATTTAAAGTTGAGTAAACTGAGGCAAACAGAAGTTGTGACATGCCCAAGATCATACAGCTAATATAAGACTGAGGCCAGATTTGAATTCAGGTCTTCCTGACTCCAGACAGTGCTCTATCCATTGTACCACCCAACCAGTGAATAGAGACATCCCTTCTATTATTCTCAGCCAGCCCTTATTAACTGCACTGTTACTAATAATTAATCTGGTAGATTTGCTTTAAAAGTGAATATGCAAAATGACTACCAGAGTCAGATGAAATTACTGATGGTATAGATTAACATTAGAGAAAGAGACTCCCAATAATTATAACAGTTTTTGGCGTAGCCAGGCTTTGGACCTGTTAATTTCAAAGAAATTAGTAAGGGGTAAGTGCTTACTACATGCTTGTTGACTGACTGACAACAGCAAAGAGAACCCCTTCTTCTTCAGTAATCAATCGCTGTACCCCAGACCCTCTTCATCTCAGCTTCCTTGGCCCAGACCCCCAGAGGCCCCCCCGTGAGAACAGTCCGGCTGCTAACATTTCAATACTCGCCAGTGGGCAAAGCCACAAGCAGGGAGACATGAGCAAACACTGATTCTCCCAGCACGCTCTTCTCAGGCATAGTCTCAATTCTGACCCGGGACTCTGATCCAGGTAGGTTATCTCTAGACTGTTTGTTTCCCCCTGGCCATAGCTGGAACCCAGTTTCAACACAGATGGCCAGATCCAAATCTCACCGGCTCACCCCATCCCATGGCACTGCCTCTGGGAATGGCTCACCTCCCTGACAGAGACACGGTCCATTGTCTCCTAGGTGTGAAGACATCCCACAGTTACCCCCACACCTTCCCAGGCTCCCTGGGTCCTGAGCTGGCTCAGTGATGGCAGCATGTTGGGAGGTTGCATAAGCATCTCGTGGAGGGGGTAGTGAGAGCATCTATTTATTATTTTTCTCCATATTTATTGGGTTCACATGGCCACACCCTTGGTGAGAAAGCCTCCGGGAGATGTCTGATGCCGTTGTTTCTTTAAACCACAGAGGCAACAGCCACTTTGGGGTTTCAGAGGTGAGTTCCCCATCAGACCAGGCAAGTCAGCAACTAAGGAAGGGGCAGGCTCTGGGTTGGGCTATGAGACCACAAGGGTTCAGACCTCCCAGTGGGAAATGCCCTGCCTACACTTCCCTAGAAAATCAAATCTTGGTGGAGGGTAGGGGGGCATGAGGGTGCATCACAGATTAGGGGTCAGAAAGACCTGTCTTAGATCCTCAGATCCTTAGATCCTATCTCAGACAATCTTGCACAAATCACATAATCTCTCTATCTTATTTTACAGATGAGGAAACTGAGGCAAATAAGGTTAAATGACTTGTCTAGGGACATGAAGCTAGTAAGTGCCTGAGGTCAGATTGGAACTCAGGTCTTCCTAACTCCAGGCCTGGCTTTCTATCCACTGTGCCATCTAGCTTTATCCTCTATTATATAGATACTCAGAATATATATCTTTTCTCTTTCTAATCTTATTTTCACTGATTGCTTTTGTTTTTACTTCACTTTATTTTCTGAATTCAAATCTCTCCCCTCCTGAACACAGTAATTCTTCCTCTGGAACAAAGATTAAAAAGGGATTGAGAGAGAGAAAGAGAGGGAGAGAGAGAGAAAAGACACTCACTAAAACTAGTCAATACATCTACTCTTCCCAACAATGTATATAATATCCTACACCCATGTATAAAATACTTTACATGTATTATCTCATTTTATCATCACAACAACCCTGAGAAGTTGGTGCTATTATTAACGCAGAGTTTACAGGTGAGGAACTGAGACAGTTGTTTAATTATTTGCCAGGCTCATAAAAACAATGTGTCTGAGGCTAGACTTGAACTCTGGTCTCCCTGAATCCAACTTCAGGGCTCAATCCACTATGCCACCCCACTACCTTCTTTCCTTACCTTAGTGACACAGGGTTCCAGTCAGGACTGGTTCAACCCAAGTCATCCACAGCAACATTTTCTCCTATTAGTAGGCATCTTAAAGGGGCGACAGTGGTCTGACCCATGGGGAGAATGACATCCTTCCTCAGTTTTAAATTCTGTGACATGCCTCCCCATCAGTGTGAACAATTTACAATTTATGTGACCTCGTGCTTGCTTTGGCAGCACATATGCAACTTATGTGACCTTGGGAGAGCCCTATCACTTAAAAACAACAACAACAACAACAACAACAACAACAACAACAACTTTCTGTCTTAGAATCAATACTAAGTATTGGTTCCAAAGCCAAAGAGTGGTAAGGGCTAGACAATTGGGGTTAAGTGATATGCCCAGAGTCACATAGCTAGGAACCAGGACCTCTTGTCTCCAGGCCCAGCTATTTATCCATTGAGCTACCTAGCTGCCCCTAGTCCTGTCACTTATTTTGACTTCAGTTTCCTCCTCTGTAAAATAGACCAGATGACCTCTAAGGACTCATCCCATGAACAATGAAATGGCAAGAGCCAACCTTGGCATAAATCAACAAACATGGCCCTGATGTATCAGATGATATGTCTAGGTTGTTACAGCTGGGCAAGCTAAGTAGGCTGTAACCCAGTATGTCTCTGAGTGGCCTACCCTAGACAGAAAAGCACAGGATAGAATCCCCAAAATGGCACTGAAAAAACTATGAAATAGGAAAGTTGATTTTTTTTTTGAAACTGAGTCCCCTAATGCTGCCCATATCTTCATAGTCATACAACAGAGAATCTTACATGGATTCCTGTCATTTTTATTTGTTGTTGCTTGCCACAAAGCATTGGACTTGATGAAGCAAAATATAGCCTTGAAGATTCTTCTCCAAGAAAGTATCTCCTATGCTTATTTAAAATCAGATGTGATTCGACCTCAGCCACTTCCCAGCTGTGTGACCCTGGGCAAGTCACTTGACCCCCATTGCCCACCCTTACCAATCTTCCACCTATGAGACAATACACCGAAGTACAAGGGTTTAAAAAAAAAAGAGTAAAAAAAATCAGATGTGATTCAGGAACAGGTTTGACTATGGAGTTAATGATCTAGAAATACCAAAACCAAGGGAGACATAAAATAGGGAGACCGAGTCACCGAAGGACTTTGACGATGTCATAGAAGGTGTCCTGTACAAAATCTAAATAGTTGAAAGTTACCATATTTATTAGTTAGAGATTGGATTTTTCTGACTCATTCAGGCTGCAAGTACAAGGAAGCTCTGACCTGCTCCATTTCTGATCTCTCCCAGGGGCTCAAATGGCCAGATTGGCTTCAGCCTTCCTGTAGTTCAGAATCCCCCAGCTTAAGGGATCCACCAGCTGACCAAGTTACCTAATCATGTTTGCCTTAGTTTCCTCATCTGTCAAATGAATTGGAGAAGGAAATGGCAAACCACTCTAGCATTTTTTCTAAGAAAACCCCAAATGGGGTCATAAAGAGTCTGACATGACAGAAATAATTGAACAATAGCCTATCTGAATGTTAATGTCATCTTCTCCAAAATGAAGGGATTGGACCAGATTACCTCTAAAATCCCAATCCATCCCATCTCTCCCAACAGATTGCCTTCTCACCATTTCACTAATTTTTTTTCTCATTGATATATTCCTTTGATATTTTCTTTAATTTAAAAAAATAATTAATTGATTTGTTGGTTACATTAAATTTCCAGTTTTCTTATTTCTTCCCTTCTTCCTCACACCACAGAAAGCATCACCCAACTGGCTAAAAAAAAAAAAACATATAGACAAATTATTTTGTTGTTCTATTGCTCAGGTCTTTCTTTGGAAGTAGACATTCACGAGTGATTTTCAAAATATTAATTTTGTAACTAGATATAATGTTCTCTTGGTTCTACTTATTCCATTCTTCATAATTTTGTGGTCTTTCCAAGCTTTTAAAAAAATTAACCTGATCATCATTTCTTATGACACAGTAATATTCCATCACAATCATATACGACAACTTGTTAAATCATTCCCCAAATGGTGAGCATCCCCTCAATTTCTAGTTCTTTACTACCATAAAGAGAGCTGCTCTAACTTTTCACTTATTTTCCATCTCTTCCTGTCTTCTGGCTCATTCCCTTCTTTCTACACACATGTCTGTGTCTCCTCAATCCTAAAAAAAATCACTCACTTGACTCTTCCATCCCTAATATCACCCTATTTCTCTTCTACTTTTTTAGCTAAATTCTTCCAAAAGGCCATTGACAAAAGGTACCTCCAATGTCTCTCCTCAGTTCCTTTTTTATCAAATTTTATTTTTTCATTTACACATAGAAATAATTTTTGAAAATTGTTTTCTGATATTTTGTGATCCAGATTCTCTCTCTTTCTCCATTTCTTAACCTCCCCAAGGCGGTGAATAGTCGGATATAGGTTTTACCAATGTTTTCATGCAATATATATTTCCATATTCCTCATGTTGTGATTGAAGACACATATGCCATTTACAATAGAAAAATTATGAAAGAAATAAAGCAATGGATGGCATTCTTTGATCTGCACTCAGTTCCTTCTTTGGCTGTCCTCATTCTCTTCTTTACCTTACAATCTGGCTTCTGATCTTTTTTATTCCATCAAAACTGCTTTCTTCAAAATTACCAGTGATCTCTGAGTTGTCAAATCTGATAACCTTTTCTAAAAACTCATTTTCCTTGCCCTCTCTGCAGCCTTTGACCCAGCTGATCTCTCCCTCCTCTCTGATACCCTCTTCTCTCTAGGTTTTCAGGATACCTCTCTCTCTTTCCTCATTCTCTCCCTATCTCTCTGACTATTCCTTTTTAGTCTCCTCTGTTGGATTCTCATCCAGATCATGCCCTCTAAATGAAGGGGCCCCTCAAGGCCCTCTTCTTTTTTCCCTTCCTGCTAATTCACTTGATGATCTTATCAGCTCCATGGATTTATTTAGCATTTCTACTCTGTTGATTCTCAAATCTACTTTTCTGCTCCCTTCTCTCTGTGGACTTCCAATCTAAGATCTCCAATTTTCTTGTAGACATCTCTGAATGTCCACTAGACACTTTTAACTCCAGATGTCCAAAGCAGAACTCATTATCTTTCCTCTTTAATTACCCCAAAGCCTCTACCTTTCCTATTACTGGAGAGAGCAACACTATCCTCCCAGTTTCCCAGGCTCATTACCTAGGAGTCAACCTGGACTCTATCATTTCTCACTCCTCTTGAATATGTCCCTTTCTCTCTAATGCTGCCACCACCCTGCTATGGGCCCTCATCAACTCATACCTGGATTTAACTACAATAGCTACAATAACTACTAGAGGAGTGGGTTTGTCCAACCTCCATTCAGCCTCTAAAGTGCAGTTTTCACCATGTCTCTTCCTGGGCTGTTCCACAAACAAAATCTCCCATCTCTCAACTTAGAGCATTCTCTCTATCTTTCCGCTGTGTCTGCAATGGTCTCCCTCTTCTGCTCTGACTACTGACCTCCCTGGCTTCCTTTAAGTCCTATCTAAAATCCCACCTTCAACAGGAAGCCCTCTCCAATTCTTCTGAATTCTGGTGCCTTCCCTTTGTTAATTATTATTTCCTATTTATCTTGCTTTGTATATATTTGTTTGCATATTGTCTTTGTATATATTTATTTGCATATTGTCATATTTTAAGCTCCTTGAAATCAGAGATTCTCTTTTGCCTCATTTTGTATTGTACTTAGCACATTGCCCAGCACATAGTTGGTGCTTAATTAATGCTCATTGATTAATTTTAGCTCTAGATCTATGATGCTTTGATTATGAAAGAATGTCTAAAGTGTGTCCTGAAGCAGAATGTTCACTGTGATTGCTATCATCACTTCTATTGTGACTTTAGTGAAATTTTAAGCTTGTTTACATGTGAGGTCTATAAAAAGTGTTCCAAGAAGGGGGCCAGGATGATCTATTTTTAAATACAGAGATGACTTCTTAAAATTACATTTTTTGTAAAGTGGAACCTCAGAATTTCTTCAATTCTTTAATTCACATCCCTCTAATAATTGGTCATTTGAAGTATTTTTTTTCACATGGCTATTTATAGTTGAATTTCTTGCATTGATAACAGATAGTTAAATTGACAAAAAAAAAAAAGACAAATGGAAGGACTGGAGAAAAACAGGACAATTAATGCTCTTTTGGAAGAGCTTCTGAATTGGTCCTGCCATTGTGGAAAGCAATTTGGAATTACACTCTAAAAGTTATTAATCTGTTCTTACCCTTTGACCTGCAATACCATTTGTTATGAGGAAAGGAGAGAATGGGTGCAAACAGGTAAGAGAGAGATTTTGCACAGAGATCTTACCTCATAACACATTACTAGGCTTATATCCCTGAAAGATCAAAGAAAGAAGAAAAGAAATCACATACACAAAATATTTACAGCAACTTTTTTTTGTGGTGGCAAAGAACTGGAAACTAAATGTGTGTCCATTTTTGGAGGATGACTGAAATAAGCTGTGGCATATGAACACAATATAACTCACAACTATGGTGTAAGAAGTGATGAAAGGGATAGTGTCAAAGAAATCCAGGAAAATTTGTATGAACTGATAAAGACTGGAATAAGCAGAATTGGGAGAAGAATTTATATAATAACAATAAGGTGAAAACAACTTTAAAAAACTTAAGATTGGGGGCAGCTGGGTAGCTCAGTGGAGTGAGAGTCAGGCCTAGAGACAGGAGGTCCTAGGTTCAAACCCGGCCTCAGCCACTTCCCAGCTGTGTGACCCTGGGCAGGTCACTTGACCCCCATTGCCCACCCTTACCACTCTTCCACCTATGAGACAATACACCGAAGTACAAGGGTTTAAAAAAAACAAAAAAAACCTTAAGATTAAGCATGATTCCCATCTCTTACTAGAGAGATGACTCAAGGTGGAGGATGATCATAAACAATTATGACCCTGGGCAAGCCACTAGCTCTTACTGCTACCCTATTACCTAGCTCTTAACCATTTTACTTAGGGCTAGAGATAAACCCAGGGTTAGATGAAGTAGTCATTAATAACCCCTAAGGTTGAGCAGAAGGTACCAATTGTAACCAAGGTTTTGTTTTCTTTAATTTCCTTTTGTTAAGGCCTACCTACTTTGTTTTTTTAAATGATTATACTTAGGTACTTTAGCAAGCATTAATTATGTTTAAAAAAAAACCCAGTAAACCCATTCCTTCCAAAGGCAGCCCATTCCATTTTTTTCAGACTCTAATTGTTAGGGAGTTTTTCCTTTTATCAATCAAACTTAAATATGTATCATCATCTCTTCTAACCATTGCACCCAGTTCTTTCTTCTGGGGCCAAGCAGGACATCAAATCCTTCAAATATTTGAAAATGGTGATCATTCCCTAAGCCCCTGCCCAAGTCTTTTCTCTAAGCTAATTACCCCCAGTTGCTTTGATTCATCCTCATATGGCACAGTTTAAGGGTGCTTCCTCATTTTGGTCACCTTCCTTGGAATACTCATCAGATTCTCAGGATCCTTCCTGAAGTGTGGCCAGAAATAAATAAGATACTCTTTCTGAGGGCCATTAGGTGGTACAGTGGATAGAGCATGGTCAGGAAGTCTCATCTTCCTGAGTTCAAATACAGCCTCAGACACTTCCCAGCTGTGTGAACCTGGGCAAGTCGCTTTAATCTTTTGTCTCAGTTTCCTCATCTGTAAAATGAACTAGAGAAGGAAGTAGCAAACCACTCCAGTACCTTTGCCAAGAAAACCCCAGTGGGGTCACAAAGAGTCATACAGGATTAAAACAACTGAATCTTCATTCAGGAAGCTCTGCTTCTCTCAATGCAAATGCAGATTTTTGGACTACCATATTACATGGTGATCTCCTATTGACCTTGTAAGACCAGGAAAGCCCTAGATTTTTTTTTCCAGGATAGCTAATATCTAGCCATGCCTCTTTCATCTTGTCTTGTGAAGTTGACTTTGTTTAGACACAAGTCTAAGATTTTCCATTTTCAGGGGTTATGGACTGTGGTTTCACTGGGGTAGAGACCTTCTCCTAAGAAAATTGGTGCCTGCTTGACCTGTTGGAAGTCTCTCACAAGGCTCTGTACCAAAGGAAAGCACACACAAATAGGAGATGATGGCCCTATCCCAGGTGGCGCCTAATAAATGTTGGTTGATTCACTGACTGATTGAAGAGCTCTTGGGATAACTGAGAGAGCAGATAGGGCACCTTTCCTCTGGCCCTTCAGCCTTAGACAGCTGTGGACTGCAAGAAGGAAAGAAAGACTTCACTTTGGCCAGTTATGTACATTCAGCTCTGGCTCTGTAGCCAACTAAAGGTCGCTCTTTATCTTGTAATATGTGAACGGGGAACAGTCACAGAATCCCTGTGGAGGGCCACTCCATACAGGTCATCATGGATTTCCAGAAGCAGGCTCCTGAAGACTTAGAATGGGTTGGCAGCAGATAGAGCCCCTCTGGCATGCTCCCAGACCTGAACTCCCATTGTCCCTTCTTTTTCCTCCTTGTTCCTTTTTATAAATGTATCTTAGAAAGGGGGAAAAGGAGTTTCATTTCATTTCCCCTTCAGGTCAGCAGAATTGAGATGATCCAGCTACCTAAGAGTCAGAGAGAGTCTGGTGGTAGTTGCCATAAATGTCACCTCAGTAGCTGAAATGATAAGGTATTATAATACGCAGAGTGCTGGTTTTGGATTAGGAAGTCCTGAGTTTGAATCTTCTTTTCAGACATTTCTAATCCTGGACAAGTCATTTAACTGCTCTCAGCCTCATTTTCCTCATCTGCAGAATGGGCATAATAATAGCATCTATCTCCTGTAGTTACTGTGAACATCAAATAAGATAATATGAATCTAATAATTTGCCAACCTTAAAGGGAAACATCAATGTTAGTTCCTATTTGGGGAGTTTTGGTTTATTTGAAAATAATCATCGCTTCTCAGAGAGGGACCCAAGATCCAATGGATTTCCATTGTACTGTCTCCATCCCTAGTGGATGGAGATGGAGGATATTTACCTCTATTTCCCAGAATGTCCTCCCCCCAGTCCTTTCTTTCTTGCCCAATCCAACCCAGGCTCCAAAGCTAGCTCAAACTCCATTTTCCCTATGAAGGCTTCTCTGCTCAGGTCAGCAGAAAGCGATCATCCCTTTATTCCCTGCCTCAGAGCTCTTATTGTCTCCAGTCCTCATCTGCTACTTAATACACACACACACACACACACACACACACACATACGTTGTGTATTGTTAGCTCCTTTTTCATGTGCCTGTGTTTTGAGGAGATATGGCATGTTTTTGTATTCTGTTTAATTTATTGCGGTGTTCCATGTCGTAAGGCTGCTTATCATCTGTTGGTTGGATTGCAAAATCACCTGGCGCCATTAAAAATTCAGGGTGATGACTAATGCTGAGTCAGTCTCCCAGAGAAAAGCTAAGGCAGGCAATTAGAAGAAACAGCTGGGACACACAGGGCACCTGGACCCACTCCGCTATAAAAGGAGGCTCAGAAGCCACCGCAAGGCTAGATGGAGAGCATGGAAGAGCCAAGAGCTGGATTCAGGTTAAGGAAAGACAGGAGTTGGTTGAGACATTCTTGTTTCTAACCAGCAACAGAGTTAATTTTGCAATACGTTGAACACTGGTTCTTTGATTGTTCATAGCTCAGACAAAGCAGAGGGAAAATGATGCTTGTTATAGACTTTTAGTTTCTCCTAGAATTTTTCCTTTACTTCCAACCACCAAGCAAATGGGGATAACTCTTGCTTGCGTCAAGTACCATGAAGTCTAAAAACTCTAAGAAAACCAGTGAATAAAATAATTAGCCACTTTCTTGGGAAGTGATTTAAGGGGAGCTAGGTAGCTTAGTAGTTAGAGAGCCAGACTTGAAGATGGGAGGTCCTGGGTTCAAATGTGACCTCAGATACTTCCTGGCTATGTGACTCTGAGCAAGATACTTCATACCAACTGCCTAGCCCTTACTGTTTTACACTTAAGTCGATTCTTAGAAGATGAGTCTTTTTTTTTTTTTTTTTTAACATTTTTAAATCCTTAACTTCTGTGTACTGGCTCCGAGGCAGAAGAGTGGTAAGGGTGGGCAATGGGGGTCAAGTGACTTGCCCAGGGTCACACAGCTGGGAAGTTTCTGAGGCCGGATTTGAACCTAGGACCTCCCGTCTCTAGGCCTGGCTCTCAATCCATTGAGCTACCCAGCTGTTCCCAAGAGTCTTTTTTAAAAAAGTGATTTAGATGATGAAAAGAACATAGGGGTTGAATTAAATTAGGAATTTTATTTTATACTTTATCAATTCACCCTGTAAACTATACCTTTTATAAGCATGAGCAAGGAATCTCCCTGAAGTAGTTTAATTTTATTTGAATTTATACCTTATATTTCCATTAAATGGGATCCAATGACCATATTTTACATAATTATAACTTCAAATATTGTAAATTAGAACACTTGTGACTACTTTAGGGGATTCATTATTAGCACTAATTAGGACCTAGCTGAATCTGATACTGAATGGTGCCATTTTTAGAGTGAATTTGTTTTTCTGCCTTAAATAAGTATATGTTTCTTAAAATGAACATAGTATGAAGCATTATAGCCTTGAGTTTCTCAGGTTTCTTTCTTTCCTTTTTAAAATAAATCCTTTAAAAAAATCCTTTCCTTCCATCTTAGAATCAATACTATGTATTGGTTCCAATGCAGAAGGACAGAAAGGGCTGGGCAGTGGGAGGTAATTGACTTACCCAGGGTCACACAGCTAAGACATATCTGAGGTCATATTTGAATCCAGGACCTCCCATCTCTGTTTCTGACTCTCTGTCCACTGAACCACCTACCTGCCCCCTCAGATTTCTTTTTAAACTATAAGCTCCCCATGCCTAAATCCCTGTGGCTTACTACTTAAACAAAAGACAACACTGTTCATCTGGTAGCTAGAGATAAAAGAAGAAGCAATATTTCCATAGGAGAAATCTTTCTTATTGACCCATTTAATACAAGGGAAGGTACTTAACCTCAGAATATCCCTGGAGAGCATGAAGAAGACAAGAATAGATAAGGACTAGCTTAATCTGAGATAAGGATAGGAATGGACCTTCAGAGGGACTGGATATATATATGGAAGGTATATATGGAAGAGGAAGAAGGGATTGAATGATCCAAGTCTGAGGTTCTGTCCCACCTCAGGACCCAAGCTCTCTATCATTCCTCCAGTTCTTCAGTGTAGGACATCTGGGCTCCAAACCCTTGACCACTTAATTCTCTCCCTGGGGCACAGATGGGAGGCTGGGAGGTCTTAGGTTCAAATCCCGCTTCAGACACTTCATAGCTGTGTGACCCTGGGCAAGTGACTTAACTTCCATTGCCTAGTCCTTATCATCTTCTGCCTTGGAACCAATATACAACATTGATTCTAAGATGTAAGGTAAGGGTTTAAAAAAAAATCTCTCCCTGAACCATCCTCCCTGTATCTCTCTCCTCTTCTCCCTATCTTGATTCCTTGGGGGACCAATTCAACTCAAACTATCTTCTTGAGCCCCTCACCCCCTTATTAATATTGCCAACTACTCCCAAGTATATACACATGCTGCTGAATGTGGGTGGAAAACATCATTCTGACTGGGCTCACTACAAATTTATGTTATACAACCTCCACTGGACCTTCACTGCTGCTAGGCAATCCTACTATATCTCCCTCATCAACTTGCTCTCCCACTGTCCACAATGGCTGTTAGCAGAATCCATAGATTCTCTATGCCTTATTAAAGTGTGATTGATGCACTAGTCCCTGCTTGCTGCCAGCATAATTGTTCCCATAGTATCCAAAGAACCAGGCATGTCCATCCTGACCCAACAGAGGACCGCTTTAGGATTCCATTATGGCCCTTTGTTCAGGCATGCACCAGAACAGGAACTATGTGCTTGTAGTTGCACTTGTTGTGTATGAGTTTGGCCTCATGAATCCTTTGGTAGAAATTAAGGGTATCCAAGGAACCTTGTGTCCCCCTTGTGAGGGACCACCCCTCACAACTGGGTCATAATAGAACAGGGATTCAGGAGGAATCAGTGGAATGAAGCAGGAATTCAATTCCACTCAATTCAACAAGCATTTATTAAACTACTACCCTGTTCCAGGAACTGTGTTTAAAACTCAAAGAGATTATATTCTATTGGGGAAAAAACAACATCTATACACATAAGGATGTAAGAAATGTATGCAAAGTAATTTCTGGAAAGAGGGCACTTTTTTTAATCCAATAAAGAGTAGATGTAATAAGAAAGGTAGTTTGTCAACAGAAGAAAAGGGATTCCAAAAGACATGATGAAAAGGTAAGGAAGAGTGGGATTAAGGACAGCAAAAGAATAGTAGGGAAAGAGAGCCAGGGAAGCACAATTCTGGCTACTACTCAGATCACAGAAATTCTGAATGGTAACATTTGCATGTCCTTCACCTTAGCAAAGGTTACATTGTTTGGTTATTGATTCCTTTAAAAAAGAAGTGTGGGAAGGGGTACTATGCATTGGGAAGGTGGCTGTCTATTTCCTGGTCCTGTTTCAGGGTCTGACAGAGATCAATGGAGTTAGGGGACCAGACTGGTTAAATGACGTTGAAGCATCTTTGAGGTACTCACACTCATTTAAGTCTGCTCTGTCCCAGAATTCACTCTAGTGTTACTATATTATCTCACCCAGGGCAGGGAGTTGGGAGAGGGGGTAAATAGCAAGCCACTAGAGTTTACTGATCAGAAGGGGTGATGTGGTCAAACATATACTTTAGAAAAATTATCTTGGGAGATGGATGGAGGATGGATTGAAGTGGGAAGACTTGAGGTAAAGAGATCAATTAGAATGCTGTTGCAGTAATCCAAGAGAAGAGATGATGAGAATGTGAAGAGAATAGGATATATATATATATATATGAATGAAAGATGGTAGTCATAAATGAGAGTTCAATGGCAGGGTCACTAGAGAGACCAGAGACCCAGATAAGGACCAAGACAATGACATCTTTACCAGAAGAGATAGTGGTGAATTCTAAAAACCATTATGAAATGGGAGAGTGGAAGAGAAGTATCACTGAATATTGATAGCTATGTAATGGGCATGAGTCTTCCTATAGAGGATTGAGCTCGACCCTCTCTTACTCCAAGGTACGATGATATAGATCTCTAAGCCAATCCCTGGCAATATCCAGAGGGGATCAATGATTGACTCCCCAATGAGGAGACAGCTGGATGTTGGCCTGCCATGAATGGAGACATCTTTCCAGGACTCTTCTCCTAGAGATGGTAGACTGAGACTCTTTGAACCCGAAGACCACAACTGCTGGTGAGAAATAGTAGGGTCAGAAGGAAACTAGAAAGCATCAGTTGACCAATAAATCAATTAACAAACATTAAATACCTATTTTCTGAAAATAGTGCTAGAATACTTGGGCTCCAAAGGCAAAAATGAAATAGTTCCTTCCCTCAAATAATTTATGTTCTATTAGTAAAGAAAAAAATATATAGTCATACCTTGAGATATGCCCATACCAGTTAGGGGAATTTTATTTTACAAGGAACTTCATATGGCTATTAAGACATAAAAGACATCTCTTTGCATTTACCACCCAGAAGTCTCTTCTTGACTCTTGATTTTCAGATTTCAGCATCCTGTCTCTGCTAGAGTATCACCCTAGAACTTCCCTCATCTCCTTTACCTTGTGGTCTTCTCATGTTGGAACATCTTTCCTCTTTAGTTACTCATAGTTTGCTAGTGTGTGAATTTAACATAAATTTTGTCTTCCTTCCTTCCTGTTTGAAAACTGATTTTGGTTGGTATCATCCCCATCCTTTGGGTGCCTCATGGCTCCCTGGCCTCCTAGAAGATGCTGGCTTTAGTCTCATGTGATCCTGGCATCTGGAAGATGGGGCTCTGACCTGTACTGAAGTTAAGTCTGTCCAACCAGAGAGACTCAGAAGGAATGATGTCAATGGCTTTATAAGAAATGGAAGGGAGGCTCTCTCTTTTTGGGTGTTTGGCTCTTTGTAAGCTTGGGCTGGAGACTCTTCCTGGCATGATATTATGACAAACAGATTAATTAGGCAAGGCTGAGGATCATGTGATTTTCTCTTTCTCTCTAACTTTTACTAATAAATAATTATAAATAAGTATATAGTTTCCAAAGAATTCTAATCATAACAATAATTTATAGTGGTGCCAATCTTGTGTGCCTGCTGTGCCCCTGGACTTTCCTCAACAGAATCTCTGCCTTCATCTTCATCTTTCCACATAACTATGTGAACTTTGTTAGTGAGTGTGATATCATGTGCACTGTTTTCATTGATTTCTTTGGCCCTTACAGTTTTAAAATTTTTTTCACTAAAAGTTCAATTTACATAAACAATGGGTATGAAATAGATGTTAATTTAGAGGCTGGGGAGAGCATAAAATTTATCCCATTGAAATGAATGATAATTATATTTTCACCTTATGAGAAAAAAATAAATTGGGGAAATTATATAAACATAAACAGACTCATACCAAATACATATGGAAGGTGGAAGAAGGATTTGATTTCTTACCCTCTAACCTCAGATATAATTGTAGATGATGATATAATAAATTAGCCAATTGTTAACATATTATAAAGTATGAAAACTTTTCTGTAACATAACCTAAAGGAGCAATACCATAGGCTGGCTGAAAGTTGACCTCTCCCCTGGAGACTTTATTGGAGAGTACAAGTTTGTCCAAGATGGAAGTCATCAATGTGGGAAGAAGCCATCCTCTGAGAGATCCAAAGTCTTGGGAATTGGGCAGGTGGAGAGAAGATTTCTCTCCTTTGCCTACCATTTGCCTAGCCATGATTTCTAGGATCATAGCTATTCCCCCAGAAGACACCTCAACCAGAAATCAGGAAGTTAATATAAGAAAACTTAAGTCCAAGTTGAGAGAAACACACCCTCCAGATAAACTCTGTATGCAGACATAGATGCAAAAAGCTAGTCATTCTGGCTGTAAACAGCTTCTCTGGCACAGGAAAAGAAAGTTGTAGATTCATGAGAGATCTAACTCTGGCAATCAAAGATCATTCCACAGAAAGGAGTGAGACATGAGAACCCAGCTAAGCAGAGATGAGATGATAACTGGGAGCTTCATGAGACTTCCTGAAGAGATAAGAAACATCAAACCCTGTAGTACAGGAGAATTGTCTTGAAAACCTGTACCCTACTTGGAGACCTCTCTACTTTCATTCTAAGTCCCTGCCCACTGTCTACAATGACACTGCATGCATTTAGGAGAGAGTATGCCCTAGGGTTATGGGGAAATGTTTTAAAGTTACTCTTCTTTCTGTGTAGTCTTAAGTAAACATTTTGAGTTAATTGTATCTATTGGCTGACTATTAATGGAAAGTATACCAGTGGGGGCTTATGAGTCCCATAGATATTGTTGTAACAAGAGGTAGAAGTTGTCCTCTGTGGGAAAAACACTGGAGAATGTCTTACATATAAATACATAATACAAACAAATGAAGGTAATTTTGGGGGGGGGGAGAGGGAGATACTAGTAGTTGGGGTTAGGGAGGAAAAGGCTCATGTAGGAAGGGGGGCTTCAATTGAAGGAAACTAGGGAGTCTAATCAATTAATCAATAAGAATAATTTATTAAGTACCATTTGCCAAGTTCTGTGCTAACTCCTGGGAATCTCAAGGTGACAATAAACTGGAGAATAACAATGAACACTTACATAAAATTTTAAGGTTTTCAAAGTGCTTTCTAAGCATTATCTCATTTGATCTTCATAACAACCATGCTTGGTGGTTGCTATAGTTATCCTCATTTTGCAGAAGACTACAGGCAAACAGAGGTTAAGTGACTTGCCCAAGGTCACACGATTAGTAAAGGTCTGAAACTGGGTTGGAACTCAGTTCTTCCTAACTGGAATCCAACACTCTAATCATTGCACCACCTAGTAGTCTTTGTAGGAATCAGGATGGGCATTGTAGAGAGGAGGTTTGCCGGAGACTAGAACAAAGGAAGAAAGTTGGGAAGGATGTCAAGGGCTTCTGAGAAGGAGAACGGGGGGGG
>NC_058131.1:34842593-34851790 GCF_016433145.1 Gracilinanus agilis | reverse complement strand
CTACTACTACTACTACTACTACTACTACTACTACTACTACTACTACTACTAGGACCCACTGAAAAGGAGAATTTCATGAGGACTCTACAAAAAGAGAAAAGGGCCAAGAATCAGGAGGAATCCCTGGTTCTTTCCACATTTACCTTCTATCTTTGTACTTTAAATTGGGGCTGAGTCTCTTTAGGGACTTTGTGAGTGTAAAAGGAGAGTGAACTCCAATTTGGGGGTTGGAAGAATATTTTGTACCAATTATTCTTCTTGTCTTTTCTCAGTAAATCTCTTTTCTAAAAGCTAATTGATGTTAACTGGTTGATTGAGAATGGGAAGCGCACTGGTTGGTACTCAAAAACTACAGCATAGAAGTCACAACTCTTTAGAGCTATCCCTTAAAGTCTCAAGGAGAAGAAGTCACCCTCTTAAGACCCCGGCCCACAAGAATGAGTGGTAGTTGGGTGAGTGACCCTAGAGGGGTGCTATACATGTAACAGATTTCTAATGATCTATAAAGACTAGAAGAGGGAGCCACATCTGAGCTCTTTTGACAGAGCACCATTGATACACCTTGATTTGATACATTTTTCTTTTTCCCCATCTCAGGGAAAAACTCAATAGCTAAAGCCCTTAGAAGTATGAAGGGAAAATTGGAGACCTTTGTGAAAGGCAGCATCTATGTTTCATTCATCACTTTCTTCCCTCTGACATCTTCTTGCTTCCTTGCTTTGACATTTATGTATCTGCTCTCCCTCCACTGGTAGTCTCCCTTAGTCACCATCCCTCAGCAGTCCTTAGATAATGTAGTCTGGCACACCAGATTATTAAGGTTCTTAGCTTGGCTGTTTATCTCTCCACTCTCTTGTTAGCTGCTGCCAACAAAGTCTTCCCACTCCTCTCTCTTGACCATACTATCTTCCAACCTGGAAATCCCCTGCTTAGAGCCTTTCATGCACATTTGCCCTTGGGACCTCATCTAGAACCTAAAGGGAGAAGAGCTGCTTCAGCTCCCATCAGTGCTTTTTAACAGTGTGAATCCTCTCCAGGTACACCCACATACACGTCTTTGACCCAATAAACTAGTAAAGAAGTATTTTCTGGATCTTTCACATTCTTTTCTAGTGGGAAGAGAATGGGGGCAGCTAGGTGGTGCCATAGTGGAGAGAGCACTGGACTTGGAATAAGGTAAGACTCATCTTCATGAGTTCAAATCTGGTCTCAGATACATACGAGCTGTATGACTCTAGGCAAGTCACTTAACCCTGCTTGCCTCAGTTACCTCATCTGTTAAATGAGCTAGAGAAGGAAATGGCAAACTGCTCCAGGATCTTTGCCAAGAAAATCCCAAATGGGGGTCACAGAGAGTCAGACACAACTGAACAACAGCAAACTAGTAGGAAAATCAACCTACCACACAGCTTTTATTTTATTTGATGGAAAATATATTATATATATATAAATATATTTTATTTGATGGAAAAGCACATTTGTTATTCCCTTGGTTCTCTTTGCTCTTTATACCTAATGGAAGAGTCTCTTTCCCTTCTGCTAACTCTCATAGCTAACTCCAGAGAAAAACTGCCTCTTCTGGATAGGAATTGTTGATGGATGCCCCAGAGCTCCCACTCAGCAGTCTCTGTATTCCAGGGAGAAGGATAAAGGATCTCTTTGCTTGCAACAGATTTACCCAGGGGCAAGGGGGCCCTTTTGGCACCTACTCTCCAGGGGATCAGAACTTAAACTAACAATAAATCACAGAGCTGCCCTGGCCCAAGCTGTGAAGTAGGTAAATTTGTCCTTTATTCTACCTTTACTCCACCTCCCTGGGCTCCAGAGCCAGGGCCTACCCTCACCTCCCTACCCTTGGTAATTGCCATTCTCTTTGGAATGATGAGTGTCCTGCTAATAGAGAGGATAATGAAGGTAATAGTGATAATGACTTTATGAGAGGTACATACCACAAAGCCCCTGGGCACCTAATTGAGATCTGGGCCTGGGGGAAGTGAAAACACATTATTATGGAGATGAATTTACAGCATCCCTCCCCCAAAGGATCTTCCTCTGGATTTCCAAACCCTAGTATCAAGGGATCACAGACTCGGATCTGGAAGGAAATGTAGAGGTCATCTATGTAGCCCAAGGGTGCTTCACCTTTTTTGTGCCTTGCATCCTTTCGCAATAATCTGGTGAAACCTTTGGTCCTTTTCTTGGAATCTTATTTTCAAATGCTTAAAATAAAACTCATAGGATTACAAAGGAAGCCAATGGTTAATGAGAATCAAGAGGCATTTTTCCCCCCATTCAAATGCTTGTTGCTCAGTAGTTTCAGTTGTTTTCAATTCTTTGTGACCCCATTTGGAGTTTTCTTGGCAAAAAAATTGGAGTGGCACCAAAGCACCAAAAGATTGCATAAAACATACAAACAACTCTGTACAAATAAGATCTAGAGCCTGTAAACCAAAGGTGTTAGCATTAAGAGGACACCTGGAGAGGCTTCATTCAGTACAATTTCCTCACTTGAGAGGTTGGCCTCAATGGCCACCTCTAAGGTCCCTTCTAACTTTCAATTCATGATCCTACAAATGGGGCTTAAGGATCTGTTGGGAGACAGGATCTTGAGCAGAGCCCAAGGTGCTCTATACTTCAGCTTGGTCAATAGCCGGTACAAAAGAGGTCCACCCTTTTTGGAGCCCATGAAAGAGAAGCTAAGAAAACAGCAGAGGTGTGTTTGGCCATGATTCTGCTATTCTGGGTGAACAGAGCAGCTCTTGTTGGGAAGATCCTGGAAAGCACCAAAAAAATAAATCAAGAGAAGACGGTAGTTGTGGGAAATGATACGTGAAATGATTCCCCAGGTGCCTTAAACTGAAGCAGTTCCTAGGAGAAAGAAAGAGAGAAGTGGGGAGTAGATGGAAAAAAGAGAAAAAAGCAGGGAAGAGAATGGGAATAGGAAGACAGCAGAGGTGCAGAGGGACGAGCTTGGAAGGGAGTTCAGATAATCTTAATTCTTGTTCCAGATCCAACACTTACTGTGACTGGGGCAAATCAATTCAAGTCATTTACTAAATACCTACTGTATGTCAGGCACTGCACTAAATGTCTGGGAATACAAAGAAAGACAAAAGATTTGACTTTAAAAGGAATTCAGAATCAAATTGGGGACACAATATGACAACCATTATGTACAAACAAGCTATCTTGTCATTCGATTATTTCAGTCACATCTAATTCTTCATGTCCCTATTTGGAGTTTTCTTGGCAAAGGTCATGGAGTGGTTTGCTATTTCCTTCTCCAGCTCATTTTACAGATGAAAAACTTAAGGCAAACAGGGCTAATTACTTGTCCAGGGTCACCCAGATAATAAGTGTCTGAGGTCAGATTTGAACTCAGGTCTTCCTAACTCCAGCCCTGGTTGTTGTTCTAGGCACTGTACCATCAAGCTATAGACAGGGTATAAAGTAGAGGTAACCAGAACCGGACAGGTTTCTTATAGAAAATAATATTTTTTTTATTTTTTATTTTTCAGTTATATGTAATAGCCATCTTTTACATGTATTGTCTGAAATTATAAGATCCAAATTGTCTCCTTCCCTCCCTTCCCTCCCCACTCCTGGAGACGGTAAGCAATTTGATCTGGGTTATACATGTATGACCTTGCAAAACATCTTTCCATATTGGCCATATGTGAGAGAATACTGATGTGAAACCAAAACCCTAAAATAAAGTGAAAAATTGTATGCTTTCCTCTGCATTCCAATTCCAACAGTTATTTCTCTGGAGATGGATAGAATTCATTGTCCTAAGTCCTCCAGAATTGTCCTGGATCATTGTATTACTGATAGTCACTAAGTCTATCACAGCTGATCATCCCACAGTATTGCTGTTACTGTGTACAATGTTTTCCTGGTTCTGTTTATTTCACTCTGCATCAGTTCATGAAAATCTGTCCATTTTTTTCTGAAGTCATCCTGTTCATCATTTCTTATAGTACCATAATATTCCATCACCATCATATACTACAATTTGTTGAGCCATTTTCCAATTGATGGACATCCTCTAGATTTCTAATTCCTTGCCACCACAAAAAAGGCCTCATCACCAGATTGCACCAGCCAGGTACCCTGGGAAATTGCAAAGGGGCTCAGGGATGGACACAGGGGTACTCTGCTATTGGTTTAGGCAAGATCCTGAGGTCTTGCTACTGGCCTGGGCCCAGGTTCACAACCTCGAGCAGTGGTGGTATAGGTTTTAAAATTAATATCCAATGCCTCCAAAGTATGATATTCATAAGGATTTATTAATATTAAATTAGAGAGCTAGAGAAATGCAGGGAACCTTTCCAACTCACCACATCATCTACATGCAAGAGAGAGAGAGAGAGGCAAAGCCAACCCAAATTAAATACAGACAGCATCACCCCTCACGTATACGCAAGGAAAAGGGAATTATGGGTAAATACAGAAAGGAAGTTTGGGTAATGTGGTTTCAGGGGTTCAAGATCTTCCAACTTTACATTCCCCCTGTGATCCTTTGGGAGACCAGTCTCCCCAATGGATCATGAAAACATAATCAAATTTAAATTTACAATAATTCGGAGATAAAAGGGAAATAAAAGGGAGAAAGAACAAAACCAATATTAGGTGCATTGAAAAAAAGCAGTCCCTTTTCTGGCATAAGAGTATCCATTCAAAATAAATATATTCAACCCCAACAAAGTTCAAATTCGCCATGTCTCGAAGTTCACTCTGGATCTTCTGGTGCAGTGTGTGGTCTCTGCAGGCATCTTCATGGCACCTTCTGGATTCTGGGAGGCAGTCTTCTGTTCTAAATTAGGGTCAAATTCAAGTCCAAATTCACAGCAATAGCTTATTCCCCTCAAGGAGAATAACTATTCAATGGAGACAACTGTGCTGTTGGTGCCATCTTGTGTGGACCATACTCCTCCATCGCCCTAGTAAAAGAGATCTTTTCTCCCTCCCTTCCAAGGTGTCTTCTGAGGGAAAATTGCCATCCCTTTGTTGGTTCTGCCACTCTAGTACTCATTTTAAAGTTTTATTTTAAGGTTGGTTGGAGGGGGTTTTCAGAGACATTCCTCTACTTAGCCATCTTGGCTCTGCCTCCAGAAAGTGCTATTTTAAGGAGGACATGAAGGATGCTTGAGAAGCCAGAAGGGAGGGATGACAGGCATGGGGGAGAGAGAAGATGCCCAGAGATAAGAGACTGAGCATCTTATTTGAGGACCAGCCAGGAGCCCAATGCTACTGGAACTCACAGTATGTAGAAAGAGGGTAAGGTATAAGAAGACAGGAAAGGGGGAAAGGGGCTGGCCAGATTAGGAAGGACTTTTAAAAGTCAAAAGATTTGCAATTCAATCCCAGAGGTGATAGACAACCTTTTTCCCACCTTGGGTACCAGTTTCTTCATCTATAATATGAAGAGTTTTGCCTGGGTAATCTCCGAGATCCATTTTGGAGCCAAATCCAACGAATGAAGAGGTTTCTGCCTTCGTCTCTTACATTAGTCTGAGATCCTCAGAGAGATTTTCTGTGAACTTAGATGGGAAAAAAATCTCCATTTTCATTTCTACTAACCTCTACTAACCATTTCTACTGTACCTTTTCCTTCTGTTATTCAAAGACATTATTCTGAGAAGGGGTTCCTTGGCTTCACGAGGCTGCCCAAAGGGTCTGTGACACTGAAAGGGTTAACAATCCTCACCTCTGATGTCTTCAGATTCCAGCATCCTATCTTGAGTCCTTCCAGCTCCTCTCCTTTTTGCTGACCTGTCGTCTCTTCTTAGTACAAATAATATAAACATTAACATATTTAAAACCTAATTACATTGTGATGACTCTGGCCCAAGGCAGATAGAACCAATCACATGTTTTGGAGAAAGCTTTTCTTTGGCACAGGTTAAAAAAAACACACCTGGACCTTTTCTCCTTGCTCCTTCCCCATTCCCAGGATTGATTACAACCTCTATCTCTCAATGCATCTATATTCCATGATTATATAATAGTAAGAGTAGATATTAATATAGTGCTTTTAAAGAAGCCCAACAAACCTTCCAGCTTAGAATCAATACTGTGAATTGTCTCTAAGACAGAAGAGCGGTAAGGGCTAGGCAATGGGGGTCAAGTGACTTGCCCAGGGTCACTCATCTAGGAAGTGTCTGAGGCTAGGTTTGAACCCAGGACCTTCTGTCTATAGATCTGGCTCTCTAACCACCAAGCCACTTAGCTGTCACTAATATAGTGCTTTAAGGTATTTGGTGTACTTTACATGATTATTTTGTTTGATCCCCATAACAGACTTGTAGAGTAGGAGACTATAGTGGCTATTTCCTCATTTTCTAGATGAGAAAACAGAGGCTGAGAATAAAAGCTAAGTGATTTGACTAGGATTACATAGCTAGGAAATATCAGAGGCAGGATTTGAACCCAAGTCTTTCTGGATTGGAGAGCAGCATTCCATTCATGACACCATACTGTCCCTCTCTCTCTTTCTCCAGCTATTTGGAGTTGGAAAGAGTAAAGAAGACTGAAGTATGGGAAAAGAAATGAAAAAGAGGTGGGCAGGGCAGGAAAAATATGGGAAAATAATTAGCATTGGGATCCCAGAACAGCTGGTTGCCAGCTTCCAACAATCTTTGGCACAGACTTACTCTAGAGAATCGGGAAGGGCTCAGAGGCATTGTTAAGGAGGCAGCAGCCACTAACTTTGGGAATGTTGTTACTCAGTAGTACCAACTCAGCCAAGACCCTGGAGTGGTTGGCTATGTCCTTCTCCAGCTCATTTGACAGATGAGGAAACTGAGGCAACCAGGGTGAAGTAACTTCATTAGGGTCACATAGCTAGGAAGTGTCCGAGGCTGGATTTGAACTCAGGAATATGAGTTTTCCTGGCTTCAAAACTGGTACTCCATCCACTGTGCCAGCCAATTATCAGTCTCTAAAAGACAATATCATTTCTTATCCCTTTATGTATAGCATGTACATATATTATATTAATAACTAATGTATAAATGTATTAATTATATGTAAATATCTAAAACCATACATACATTAATCAATTAATTTTCAATTATATAATACACAATATTAAATAAATGAATTAATTAAAAAGTAATAATACACATTAATTCTATTAACTACACATATATTAATAACTTACATATACACATTAATTATATACAAATATATAAAACCATACACATTAATAATTAACATATACATTAATTATATATAAATATACAAACCATGCTCATATTAATACTTGATATATGCACATTGATTGTGTAAATATAGAAAGCCACACATATTAATTAATATATGCATATGTTGTATTAAATATTGTGAAGATTAAAATTAATACATAAGAACAAAGTACTATATTTTAAAAAGTTTATTAATAATAACTAAAGTAAAAAACTACCTAAACCACCCAGCCAGCTCGCAAAAGAAGAGAGTGGGAGGAGCTACAGAACTTATAAACAATTATGTGAAGACACAAATGTGCACAAAGGGAAAAACATCTTGGGTAATGTAGTTTTAGGAATTCTGGGGTACGTAGTTCAAAGTACAAAATCTCCATTTATACATTATAAATAAAGAATGTAATATCTTATCCCCTCTGTGCCTAACACCTCAAGCTACTTACACCAAAAGCCCAATGAAAGCAAAAGACTTCTCTAGTTCTAGGTTTTCCCATTGTATCAACAAATTTTCTACCTAGCTAGACAGATGGCATCATGGGTAAAGTGCTGGATCTGGAGTCAAGAAGTCCTGAATTCAAATTTTATCTTGAACACTTACTAGCTGTATGACCAGGGTCCTTCCATCTTTTTCAGCCTTACTTTCCTCATCTGTAAAATGGGAATAATAATAGTACCTACCTTCCAGGGTTACTAAGAGAATTAAATGAGATAATATTTATAAAGTGCTTTGCTCACCTAAAAGCACTATATAAACTTTGACCATCATTATTACATGCCTTCTATGTACCAAGAATTGTTTTCACACTAAGAGACACAGAAACCTGTGAGATGTGATCTCTGCTGTCTAGAAAGTCATTCATTGTCTTGGGAGATGGTTAAGCAACATAAGCCAGTAAATTCTTTACAAAGCAAAATGTAAAATTTCAATGATTGGATATTATAGCTCGCCACTTTGGGAATTAGAGGAACTGAGTTCAAATCCTTTCTCTGTCACCTTTGGGACCCATGGCAAGTAACAGTCTCACTCTAAGTCTTAGTTTTCTCATTTAGAAAAAGAAGAGGCTGGACTGGGAGGCTTCTTGGGTTCCCTCTATCCCTAAATCTATGATCCATCATTTAGTTTCTCTCTTTTGTAATTTATGATCTATTTTAGCCTTCAGTTTTCTCATCTGGGAGGTAGGTGCTATTATCATCCCCATTTTACAGCTGAGGACCCTGAGGCAGATAGAGCTGAAATGACTTACACAGAATATAGGTATCTGAGACTGGATGTAAACTCAGGTCTTCCTAACTCCAGGACCAGTGCTATATCCCATGCACCAGCTAGCTGCCTACAGATGGACAATGTCTTTAAATACATAAATTAAGATACATTGGATCCTAAAGGAAACCAATTATAATCAAGTATAATTATTAAAATATGAAAGAAATGTTATGGACCCCTGGATTAAGAATGTCCAATCAATACAATGTAGAGACCAATCCAAAGCCATCCCTTTGAATTGTTTAATCCTAGAACATTCTCTCATGGGAACTAGATGACTCAGCTGATAGATCACTGGGCTTAGAGCCAGGAAGACCTGAATTGAAATCTAACTTCACACACTTATTAGCTGTGTGACTCTGGACAAGTCACTTAACCTCTGTTTGCCATAATCCAGTGGAGAAGGAAATGTCAAACCATTCTAGTATCATTGCTAAGAAAACCCCACAGACAGTATAATCCATAAAGACATAAAGAATTTGGACATGACTGAACAATCACAACAGATTGCTCCATAGTTCCCCATCTCACCATTCAGGACCTTTCAAGTTTCCATTAGGGTCTTCTTGGGATCTCACCTCCCTAGTTTGAGAAAGTCTGGTTCAGAAGCATCAGTAGCCTCTCTGTTGTTTGTCCTAGTGACTGAGAAGAGAATAAGATCTCTTTCTATAGGAGATGATTCAGAGAAAAGAAAAGATAGGAGAAGAGAAGGAAAGGAAAGGAAA
>NC_058131.1:34788717-34839649 GCF_016433145.1 Gracilinanus agilis | reverse complement strand
AGGAAAGGAAAGGAAAGGAAAGGAAAGGAAAGGAAAGGAAAGGAAAGGAAAGGAAAGGAAAAAGAAAAGAAAGTAACAGAAAGGAAAAAAGAAAAGAAAGGAATGGAAAGAAAAAAGAAAGGAAAGGAAAGGAAAGGAAAGGAAAGGAAAGGAAAGGAAAGGAAAGCTGCTAAGACTATTATTTATCATACCCCTCCAAATAAATATACTGGGTTCAGATATCTCACAACATTCTCTTTAGACTCAATTACTTGCAGCAATATTTAATAGCATGCTCATAAATGAAGCTGGCTTTGTAGAAATAATGAAGCCAGAGTAAAACATGAGCTCACAGCAGCTCTTGGCCATTAAACCTTTGCTGAGAAGTCGGGGAGACTGCCAAGGAATGCAGGGGAATTATCAGGTTTGTGAATTAGCCAAAGGAGAATTAGCTGGGGCTCTAGTATATGCGGTGGGTGCTGGGCAGATGGGGGAACAGCTGGGAGCAAGATGATTCATAAGACTGGGGGAAGGGTACGAGGGAGAGATGGTTGGGAAGGAAGCAGAGAGGAAATTGCCAACTCACTAATAGGGCTAAAATTTCTCAGTCTTGAGGCTGAGCTTCCTTGTGTGGACAACCAAGAAAATGAACTGTAGGGGTAGATGATTCCACAGTTCTGGATTAAAGGTTCAGGTCATGCCTTTAAGACCATCTCAGCACAGAGTCAAATAAGGAGCTGCCCAGACCCGCAGAGGGCTAGAACTGGCAGGAAATTTAGATTTTAGAATTGGAAGAAACTTCAGAGGTCATCTAGTGCAACCTCCTCATTTTAGGGATAGGGACTAGCCATTGGCATGGAGAACTCCCAGGTGAGGAAACTCCCTTCACCAAAGCAGATGGCATCTTCTCTGCAACTTTTAGTCTTATGAAGTTGCCTAGAGAACAAAATGAGATATTTATAAAGCACTTAACCCAGTGCTTGGCACATAATAAACACTATATAAATGTTTTATTATTATTATAATTATAGTTACTGACCCAAGATCATACATACAGACAATATGTGTTAGAAGCAAGGCTTAAATCTACAGTTCCTGCTATTTCTGACTCTTTAAACATTACAGCATATTATCTCATTTTACAGATATGGAAACTGAGAATGAGAAAGATGACATGACTTTCTAGTTTGTAGTAGATCTGGGATCTGAACCCAGGACCAGAGACTCTCAAATCCAATCACTCCTCAATGCTCCATACTTTATAGGTGAGGAAGCAGAAGTCTAGAGAAGTAATATGATTTGCTCAAGGAAATGAATTGTTCTGTGATTCAAATGTGGAGAATTGTTATAAGATCTGGTTTACAAAGAGGTTACATTCATAAAAAGGCAGACAGACAGCCTGATTATTGTCTGAAGTTTAAGTTGTTTCCTCTGATACAATTATAAGCCCTTTGAAGATATGGACTATTCTAACTTTGTTTCTGTATCTGTAGCTCCTAGCATAATATCTTTCTGGCACATAGTAGGGGCTTAATAAATACTTGTTGAATTAATTAATGGTAGGAACAAATTCCACAAATGATAACTAGAAAGCTTATTCAGATATTATGCCAAAAATATTATTTATAACATTCCTACCACTTCCCCCAGCCTCAGTGTTGCAAATGGAGGCCCCCATTCCATCTCCAACCATTGAATCCCTTTTTTCAGGTGGTTACATTTGTACTTACCTCCCTCTGCCAGGGGCAGTTAGGTGGGTCTGTGGATAAAGTGCTGGGCTTGGAATCAGGAAGACTCCTCTTTATGAGTTCAAATCTAGCTTCAGACACTTCCTAGCTGTGTGACCCTAGGCAAGTCACTTACCCTCTTTGGCCTCAGCTTCCTCATCTGTCAAATGAGCAGGAGAAGGAAATGGCAAACCACTTCAGTATCTCTGCCAAGAAAACCCCAAATTGGGTCATAAAGAGTTGGATAAGACTGAAACAACTGACAAGAACCTTCTCCCTTATGTCAAAGTCATCGACGTTCCTGACTTCCCCTCTTATTGGATTTTAAGAAAGCTGAAGGGAAGGTTGACTTTATATCTCCTTTTGGATCTCCCTTGTATGCAGTAGGTGCTTAGACAAGAAATGGGAGTCGTCTGAATGAGTGAATGAATGAAATGACATCATAGCAGGGAGTGAATTTCAGGCAGGCAGCATTTATATTTATTTTTTATTTATTAATATCATTTATTTCTTCGCTCCTGAAATTATAATGACCAAATGATAGAATATTTGTAACATGCCTGGCACACAGCTGGTACCCTATAAATGCTTCCCATCAATCAATCAATGAACATTATCATCATCTTTATTAGCAATAACCATTATAACAATACCTGGCATTTCTATAACACTATAAAGGTTACAATACTTTACACACATGATCTCAGCTGAACCTCACAACAATCCTGTAGGGTAGAGGCTATTATTGCTCCCAGAGGAGCTAAGCAACTTACCCAGAATCACTCAGGTAAGTTTATGAGGCAAAATTTGAATTCAGGTCCTCCTGACTCTAAATTCAATACAAGGTGACCTACCTCCACCCACTAACCCCCAAGTGTCTGACTCACTGTTGTTGTTTAGTCTCCTCTGACCTTTCACAACTCCATTTGGGGTTTTCTTGGCAGAGATACTGGAATGGTTTGTCATTTCCTTCTCCGACTCATTTGACAGATGAGGAAACTGAGGCAAACAGGGCTAAGCGACTTACTTGCCCAGGGTCACACAGCTAGGAAGTGTCTGAGACTGGATTTGAACTCATGAAGATAAGTCTTTCTGACTCCAATCTTAGGACTCTGGCTGCCTTAGAATAAAATGCCTATTATTTTTCTCTTTCTAGTGGTTACTTCTAATTTCTATGTCACAGAACCAACCAATCAATAAATATTAAGCACCTACTATGTGCTGGGCACTGGGGATACAGAGATAAAATTAAGTGGGCACAGATTGGGGAGGTGACTGGAGCTTTTTCTCCGGGGTGTCACTAGCTGGGGTTGGCACTTCTCTATGTTAGTCCTCTTACTAACCGTCACCACACCTTCTATGCTGGGCACTCTACACCTTTGGGATCAGTGACCCCAGGATCCTTAGGTCTCTGCTTACAGGAGTCATCCTTTCATTTCTGTTTCCCTTCCTCAGATTCTCTCCTCAGGTCTGCTTTGTCCCCAACCGAGTTGGATCCAGATGCCACAAGTCCTAGGGATGGCTCAGAACAGAATGACAACATCAGAGTTGGCAGGGACCTGGGGGATAGGAATCTGATTCCTCCTATTCCTGAACAAGAATCCCTCCTAACCATGCCCAGAACAAGTGGTCAATCAGCTCCATTCAGAGGTGTCCAGAGAAGGAAAAGGGGGACTTATTACCTCCTGAACCCACTTATCCCCATCTAGACCACTTCCAACTCTTAGGAACTTTATCCTTAACATCAAACTTGCCCGCGGCCCCCCATTACTCCTCATTTTACCCCCTGAAGCTGAGACAGCTTCCAGACCTGCTCTTAGCCCCTGGCCCTTGGTGTTAACTGGACTCTTGACCAACCTTGTTGCCCAGAGCATCTCCCCTGAGCTGAGAACACTTCCTGCCTTCTTCCTCCATCTCTGGTTTGACTCTGGCATTGGCTGGAAGGGGGAAGAGAGGTTATGCTTCTACAAGGGATGCCAATTATAACTTTTATTAGGCTTACAAATGCAGTCTCACTTGCTGTTCTCTGACTACTCTAGACCACACACACACACACACACACACACACACACACACACACACACACACATACGGCTTTCCTGCACAGGGATGGCAGACCTGTGTGGTCCTGCCGACTCCCTTATAATAAATCTGAGAGCTTAATAAAAGGCATCACTTTTATCTTTTGATCTCCCTTGAGTTACTCATTAGCTCTAGGTAACACATGCCTTGACTGACAGGCCCTTCCCAGGGAAAACCCAGCTTTGGTGGCTCTTTTGATGAAAAGTGGGGGGAAGACAAGGGGACCCCCAGAGTCCACCTCATCCATGCCTTTCATTTTACAGGTGGGGAAACTGAGGCCCAATGAGTAAAGGGACTTATCTGAGGTCACAGCTAGTTTTTAAGTCACTTCCAGCATAAACTGGAAATTCTTAGCTCTCTATTCTATTTCTCATAGCCCCTGGTCCCATGGACTGTTTACAGTGGGTAATAATAATAACTAACATTTAGAGAGCACTTTAAGTTTTATGAAGCACTTTACCTTGGGAGGTAGGTGTTAGTGTTATCCTCATTTTAGAAATAGAAAAATGGAGGCTGTGAAAAGTTAAGTGAGATCACACAGCTAGGGACTACTCGAGGCAGAATTTGAACCCTGGACTTCCCCGAGAATACTATAGCCAGTATTAGAAACAGCCATGATGGGCTTGCCATGGACTCCCAAAGTTCTTCCTAAAAGACAAGCTTGACCATATTATTCCCTTGCTTCAGAACTTTCAATAGCTCCCCACTGCCTCTAAGATAAAATGCCAATTCCTCCACTCTGTACTTAGCAATCTGGCTAGCCTGTATCCAAGCTGATTTGCTCTCCTTCATGCATTCTCCCATCCAAACAATCTGGTCACCTAGCTGCCCCTCCAACATGATACTCTAGCTCTCCAAAAACCAGACATTTTCAAGGTGAAGAAACTATGGCTCAGGGAGTGAAGTGACTAACTCAAGGTAAGACAGGTAGCAGAGGAAGGGATGGAGCCCATGATGTCTCTTGACTCTCCTGTCTTTCACTAAAGATGGTGTGTGCTGCTGACACTGTTTTGGATTTTGGTGAATTTTGGGGTAGTTGGTTGTGGTCTGGCAGCCCAATGGTCAGGGCATTTGAGTTTTAGGTAAACTTGTTCTGAAACAATTTAAGACAATGGAGAGGGAGGGAGTTAGAGTCAGGCTACCTGAGTCCATTACCCCAGCTCTGCTATTTAGCAACTACCTGTGTGAATCTTGGGGAATAATTTAGACAATAGCAGCAACATTGCAAAGACAAATAACTTTTTTAAAAAGCCCTTACCTTCTGTCCAGTATCAATTCTAAGATAGAAGAGCAGTAAGAGTTAGGCAATGCAGGTTAAGAGACTTATTAGGAAGTGTCTGAAGCCAGATTTAAACCCAGGACCTCTCATCTCCAGACCTGGTTCTCTCTCCACTGAGCCACTTTAGCTACTCCAAAGATAAACAACTTTAAAAGACTCAAAAACTGTGATCAACAACAATTCCAAAGGTCCAATACTGAGGTTGGCTACCTGCTTCCTGTCTAAAGAAAGAATGGACTCATCGGACAAAATAAGACACACATCTTTGGACATGGCCAATGGAGGAATTTGGTTTGCTTGATGATACATATTTGTTATAAGCATTTCCTTCCTCCCTCCCTCCCTCCCTCCCGCCCTTCCTTCCTTCCTTCCTTCCTTCCTTCNTTCTTCCTTTCTCTCCATCTCTTTGTCTCTGTCTCTGTCCCTCTGTCTCTCTGTCTCTCTGACTCTCTGTCTCTCTGACTCACTCTCTCTCTCTCACTCTCTCTCTCTCACTCTCTCTCTCTCTCACTCTCTCTTTTTTCCTTTCCTTCTCTTGGATATGATTTTGAAAGGAATGAAAAGTAATGTTCAATAATTGGGAAAAAACCCACAAAATTTAATTCTTAAAAATAGACGGATCTCTAACATTCTATGAGCTTCTGTACAATTGCGCTTTTTGCTTCTTCCATCCACAGCATCACAGAAATGTGTTGGAGGACAAGGTACCATTTTTTTTGGTCTTGTCTGACTGATTGTGTAGCTCCCAATCAGTTAATAAACATTTTATAAGTGCCTACTATATGCCGAGCACTGTGCTAAGCACTGGGGAGAGTTAGGCAGTCTCAATTCTGGAGAAGTTCACAGACTAATTCCAGCACAACCTGCTTCCTTGCAGAGACCTTCCAAACTCCTGAGAAAGTGACCAGTGTCCCCTTAGTTCAGTCTGTGCTCCACCATCCACTAAGCATCTTTTTTGGACCCTGTTCTATGTGAACTTTACTCTATAGATGATCTGTGTAAAATGCGACAGTGACTTTCTGGGATCTTTAATGGACCATGGCAGGATCCAGCATCTGGCATTCTTTGTTGCCTGTTTTCATGCCACAAACAGCTGTGGGCGACACATGCAGACATGACCAAGTGGGGAGGAAGTGAAGAGTCTCCCTCCCCATAAAGAGAGGGTGGAGGAGGGACTTTCCTTTACTACAATTCTATGGCTTGGAGATTATAATGAGCCATTTGCAAAACACTTCAGGATTCTACAGCAATTCCATGAGCCTTTATTAAGTGCCTCAAGTGTACAATACTAGAAATATAAGAGCATAAAGAGATATTTCCTGCCCTAAAGGAGCCTGCGCTCTCCTAGAGGAGAAACAGAATAGACCTAGGGAAAGAAATGCAAACAACAAATGGGGATGAGGACTGGACCTGTGATTTCACTGGTGTAGGGAGCCAGCTCCCATTGAGGCACTCCCTTTACCAGTATGGATCTGTGGTACCTTCCCTGAGATCTCCACTCTTCAAGAGTAGCCTAGAACCCAGAGAGATTAAATGATTTGCTTCAGGTCTATGGGCTGGAGGTGGTACCTGATCCCAGATCTTTGTAGATCCAAGACCTACGTCTGCTATGTCCACTGCTTCTCAAATACAAAAGTCAATAATGATGGATGAAGTAGCTAGCATTTATGCAGCACCTTAAGCCTTACAAAGAACTCTGTATGATCTCATTCGAACCTCACAACTCTGGGAGATGGGCACTATTGCTATCATTACCTTCCTTTTACAGAGAAGGAAACTGAGGCTAAGAGAGGTTAAAAGACTTGCCTAAGGTCACACAGCTAGTAAGCAGAGGAAGTAGGATTTGAATTCAGGTCTTCCTGACTCCAAGACTAGTGCCCTATCCAACTGAGCCACTTGTTTCCAAATGTATGCAAAATGAACATAAAATACAACATAATGCACTATGAAAACTCAAAGCAAAATGCTTGAGGAGAGAGGGAAAGGTAAACAAGTGAGGGTCATTGCTGGTGGTGATGCTGCTTTATTCACTTTGTGTTCCAGCTAAACTATCTCCTAAAATGCATCTTCCTTTTCTCACCTCTGTGTCTTTGCCCCACTATTCTCCATGCTTGACATGTCCCCCTATACTCTCTCTCTTCACCTGTTGAATTCCTAATTACCCAATTTAAAAGGTGCCTTCCCCAGGAAGCCTTCCCTGATTCTGGCAGTGTTTAATGGGCTTCTTTTGGACCCTGGTACTTTGCTTTGAGTTCTCGTGTATTCTAGTTACTTATGTTTCTGCCTTATCTGTACATTAATCTATAAGCTCCATAAGGACCAGGACCATAGTCTACAGTAAGATAATGATGATGATGATGATATAATAATAATATTATGTTATATAAAAATAACATAATAACAATTCTATAGAGCCTTAAGGTTTGCCAAGGGCTTTGCAAATATCTCACAACACTCCTTGGAGGTAGGTGCTATTATTATTTCCATTTTACAAATGAGGAAACTGAGTCAGAGACATAGGTTAAGTGACTTATCCAGATCACATAGCTAATAAATGTCTGATCAGGATTTGAACTCATCTTTACTGACTCCATATCTACTGTGTTACCTAACTATCTGGACCCTAGGGACAGTGGTCATTTAGCCCAACTCCTTTATTATACCGACGAGAAAACTGAGACCAGAGAAGGGAGCTGATTTGCTTAATATCCCACAGGGTCAAATTTGAACCCAAGATTTCGGATTTCAAAGCCAGAACTCTTTCTACTACGCCATGCTGTTTAATACTTAATTCTCCATGAATGCATGAATAGATAGAAAACTCCCTTTGCCATATTTTTAGCACAAAATGATGCTTCAGTAGTTTTATATATGTTGGTTTCTTAGTACTCCTAACACTAGCTCCTTTAGAAAGACCTGAGAAATTTAAGGAAAGCCAGTGGAGGAAGGAGGAAAAAAACCCACCCAGAAACACGATGGGATCCAGCAAAATGGTGAAACAAAACAAACCAAAAAATTAGAGAAAGGATGAGATTAGGGAGGAGGTAGAGTCTCCTCCACTCAGAGCTCACATTGACTTCCCAGTTATCACAAGACTTGGGGTTAGGAACTTCAATGGGAGGAGGGAAAGGATTATAAAGCTAGGAGAGGTGGAAAGTGGGTGGTCTCTCTTTTTCCTGGGGCTCTTGGTCTGAAAAGTTACCTGGGTCAGGCTGGGGCCCAGAGAAGGGGAAATGGGATATGGAGGGGAGGAATTGCCATAGGCAGCCTTGGGAGCTCAGGGGGGAGGGACAAAGGAGTCATCAAGTTTTCCTTCTAGGTTGTCTAGTTCAGGTGACTATGATATGAAAAGAGACAACATCACAAAGGGACCTTGTGATCATGTCCTCCCCTACTGACCACCCTCCTCATTTTATATCTGAGAACACTGTGGTCCAGAGAGGTTAAGTGAATTGTTTGGCATCACCCAACAATTATGAATAAATAAAGAAAAAGCATTTATTAAATATTTACTACTGGTGGGCATTTGTAGGATGGTTCCTGACTCTAGGAATTTATATTCTAATCAGAGGAGACAACATATTTCAGAAATGGTGGCCAGGGGGACAGAACTTTGATCTGGGGAATCACTGGGGATAATGGCTTGATTCATAGGTCATTGACTGATATGTCCTTTTCAAAAGCAATGGCATTAGGGATCCAATAATTCTTGTTTTTAGCAAGAGATAGAAGGAAAGGGTAAGATATAGCTGCAATAGTTTGGACAGTGGCAAGATGGCCCCAGGTGAATAGCTCCATGGGGTATGAAGCATAGTCTGCTCTGGGACCTCTTAAATCTAGTGGAACAGGTGACTTTGTCAATGATTTTACCAATCAAGGTAGCTCACCTCTAGGGTAAGATTTCCAGAACTGAATGAATGAATTCTCACCTGGACTAAGTAGAGGACAATAAGAAACCCTAATCAATCAACCAGTCAATCAATAAGGAAGAAGCATTTGCTAAGAATATACTACTAGTAGGCACTGTTAAGTATTGAGGACACAAAAAAAGGAATGAAATAATCCTAACTCTCACTGAGTTTACATTCTAACAAAGGAGACAAGAAATAAGTAGTTAAGTGTGGACAAAATAAGTGAAAATGAAAATAAATACTAAGTAGTTAAACACAAAGTAATTTGGGGGAGATTAAGAAAGGCTTTGAATGGAAGAGGATATATCTTGAAGACAGAGAAACACTCCAAAGTGGATATAAAGAGAGGGTGCATTCCAGGCATGGATGTTGACCTGGGTAAAGATTTAGAGTTCAGAAATGAAGTATTGGGCATGTGACACAGACAGAAGGCTAGTTTAGGTGGATTACAGATTTTAGGGAGGAGAGTAATAATAATAGAATGATGATGTGACAAGGTCAGTCAAGGACAAGTTGTATAGGACTTCTTCTCAGACAATTGAGAACCCCTAAAATTTGTTGAGTAGGGAGTGACATTGTCATATCTGATAATAAATCCCATGTCCCCAACTAGGTTATACATTTTCTGGAGGAAATAGAGTATACCTTCTAATTTTCTGGTATTTTCCATAATCTTCTGAATTCTGCACATAACCGGTTGAGGATGCTGTTGAAAAAGAGCAAATAAGTGAGAAGGTGGTCTTTTGAGAAACCTAATTAGCTCCATGCAACAGCTGAGGATGCTGAGATATAGGGAGGTCCTCAAATAAATGGATAGCATATTTGGAACTCATCAGATCTTCACAATAGATAGCCAGATGATCTTATCATTGGATCTCTGCCAGCTCATTTCACCAGGCTTGAAGAAAAGAAGGGGAAAAAAAGATCAATCTGGATGCCTTTAAGGAGTTAGTTTACATATTCCTGCCCAGCCAAGAGGCAACTCCATAAAGGGTAGAGACGAAGTCTCCTGATGGCCACCCCTTCTATGAGCTCAACTCTTTCCAATTTCTTAAGAGGTGGGAGCTGTCCGCAGTTAACACATTTGAAGAAGACCAAGAAGGGATGAGACTGGTCCTAGACATTGGGTTTCAAAAGGGTGGAGGTGTGGTCCTTCCAGAGAGGGGGATTAAACTGGAAAGACTTTTTCTGAGCTCAGACTTATTTGGCTGACGTTAGACTCCTTCCTGTCCTTAGACTATGTTTGTCTTCTGCATCTGGATACTTCCACAATGCTTTCTTGTTTTTCTGGATCCTGTGTACACCTTCTTCCCTTGGTCCTACCTCTAGCAGGGGCTACATTGGTTGCTCTCTTGGGACTTGAAAATCTCCTTAACTCCCAAGGAAGAAGAGGATGAGAAAGAGAACTATGCTCTGTATTTTCCAGGGAGGATAAGATCTGGTAGCATAAACAAATGCAGAACTAGGTTGCAGAAGCCTTGGGCTTTGCCTCTCCTCATGTACCTTTTCTCTGCAAATGAATTAATGAGGAAGAACGAGGATAGGAATCTTGAGATACGCCTTTCATCCCAAGGCACCCTGTAGTGTTTTCTACCTGGGAACGAAACCTGTGGGTGCATGGGAAACCCATTTGTAAACCCCAACCCAGACAACTCTGGGGGCAGAGCCAGGAAGTGGGGAAGTAGCAGACAGGATCAGTCATGGGAGAGTTCTGAGCTCTGAAGGAGAAAGCCCTCCAGAATGGAAGCAGCCTCCTTTAAAGAATGGTACTCATGGGGGTAGCTGGTGGGTCAGTAGATTGAGAGTCAGGCCCAGAGATGGGAGGTCTTGGGTTCAAATCTGGCCTCAGACACTTCCTAGCTGTATGACCCTAGGCAAGTCACTTAACCTCCATTGCCTAGCCCTTACTGCTCTTTTGCCTTAGAACCAATACCCAGTATTGATTCTAAGACAGAAGATAAGGGTTTAAAAATGTTTTTTTTAAAAAAGAATGGTACCCATACTGAGTCCAGAGGGACAGGAGTTTGCCCCTAACTCAGTGCATGACTTTGAACAGGTCACTTCACTTCTGGGGCTTCAATTTTCTCATCTGAAAAAACAGGGAGTTGACTACATCATTGGAAAATAGATTTAGAACTGGAAATGACCTCAAAGGTCATCTAACTCAAGCTTCTTTTTTTATACCTGAGGAAACTAAGGCAGATACAAACAGAAAAATGGAGACAATGATTTGCTTTCAAGGAGCTCACATTCTAGTGGGAGAGAAAACTCCTATCAAAGGTTTCAGCTACAAACGAGATGGAAAGGTCCCAGTGGTCTTTGTGTGCAGGAGCAAAGTGGGTAAATATGGCTTTCTTGAATGTTGTTTCAAGGTATTCTTTCCTAATTGACCCTTGAACATTCTTTGATTCCAAGAGGAGATAGAGGAGGGAGAAGATAGGGTGCCAAAAGGGAATCTGAGTAGCTGTGTGGATTGAGTCAAGGGATCAGGTTGGTATCTGAGACAAAGAACTTTACCATCCTGATGCTTGTAGCAATTTGAATCTTCTTCTAGAAGAACTAATCCCATGAATTTACCTTTTCTTTTGTCGTTCCCTCAGCTTTAGTACTTTAGTTTGGACTTCACCATCAGATGCTTTTCCTCTTTGTTTTTTTTTTTTTTTTTTTTTTTTGTTGTTCATACATATGTGTCTTCTCTTCCTCACTAGACTATGAATTCCTCAAGGGCAAGAATAGTATTCATTTCTTCTCCACTTCACCTAATGGTTAACATAGGATTAAAAATCGATTGCATCCTTGTTATGTATTGGTGAGTTCTAAAGAGAGAACTGAGAACTCTTCATCCTCTGATCTCTTGACATCCCTCATATTTCCCTCCAATCTAACATATTTTTGTTGTTCAGTTGTTTCAGGCACATCTGATTCTTCTTGACTCCATTTGGGGTTTTCTTGGCAAAAATTTTAGAATAGTTGCCATTTCCTTTTCCAGCTCATTTTACAGATGAAGAAATGCAGGTAAATAGAGTTAAGTGATTTGCCCAGAGTCACACAGCCAATAAGTGTCTCAGGCTATATTTGAACTCAGGTCTTCCTGTGCCACCCAGCTGCCCAACATAACATATTACCAACTCATATTCATTAGATGACTTATTTTTGTTTTTAAAGGACAAAAAAATAAAACAACCAAGAAAGGAAACTCAAAGCCCAAACCGCTTTCTCAGCATGAAGAAGTAAAGCCCCAAACCAACTTTCCATCTGATCATGTTGGGTCCTTCCTCTCAGGGTCTGTGAGATATTTTCCCCTTTCGAAGGAAAAGATGATTCTGACCTGGATTCAGTTTCCAAAACAAAGTTTGAGAGTCTCTCTACTCCCTTCTCCCTTTGAGATGCAAGGATTCTTTCCATGTCTGTGTTCAGTTTTCAGCAATGATGCAGGGTTAGGGTTCTGTTAGCTACACCATGAAAGTGTGCCATGAAAGGCACACTTGGAGGTCTTTTCAGTTGACCTCCTCTAACAGACCTACCTTGTTAGTGTAGTAGTGTAAGGTCTTTATCTAGTCCAACATGGCCCCAGTGCCAGAGTCTTTTCCACAATTGAGCAATTATTGTTGATGTCACACACTGCCTACTGGACCTGGCCAGAGTGTCCTCTTCCCAATGGCCTCCAGGAGGTACTCCTGCCATGGGCTCAGCCTGGAGAGTCAGGAACCAGAATCAATAACTCACATTTGCAAAGGGTGCGTGGATTATGTTCACAACAGCCCTGAGATGTAGGTGCTATCTCCATCTCACAGAGGAAAACCGAGGAGAGGTTTAAGGGATTTGTGCAGATTGATACAACTAGGGTGTACCTAAGGCAGGATTCAAACCCACTTCTCCCCAACTCCAAGTACAGAGCTCTCTAAGGGGTCCTGTTTACTCACTAAGCCTCAGAACTGTGATTTTCCCTCCCTTTTGCCATATCACATAATTAATAAATATTTATTAAGCATCTACTATGTGCCAGGTACTCTGCTAAACACTGGGAATACAAAGAGGCAGAAGGCAGTCCCTTCTCTCAAGGAGCTCATAATCTCTTCTTTCTTTTTTTCTATCAAATCTAGATTTAATTTTATATCATCTTTATCCTTTTTTAAAAAAACTTCTTAAAAGTTTATTTATTTAATTAATTGATTTAGAATATTTTTCCATGGTTACATGATTCATGTTCTTTCCCTCCCCTCCTCCCACCCCATCCTATATCTAACAAGCAATTCAACTGGGTTTTACATTTTTCATTGATCAAGACCTATTTCTGTATTATTAATATTTACACTAGAGTGATTGTTTAGAGTCTACATCCCCAATCATGTCCCCATCAACTCATGTGATCAAGCAGTTGTTTTTCTTTTATGTTTCTCCTCCCAGGGTTCTTTCTTTGGATGTGGATAGTGTTCTTTCTCATAAGTCCCTCCAAATTGTCCTGGTTTATTGTATTGCTGCTAGTAGAGAAGTCTATTACATTAGATTGTGCCACAGTGTATCAACCTCTGTGTATAAGATTCTCCTGGTTCTGCTCCTTTCACCGCATCAGTTCCTGGAGGTTGTTACAGTTCACATGGAATTCCTCCAGTTCATTATTCCTTTGAGCACAGTAGTATTACATCACCAACAGATACCACAATTTGTTCAGCCATTCCCCAATCAAAGGGCATCTGCTCATTTTGCAATTTTTTTACCACCACAAAGAGTGGGGCTATAAATATTTTGTACAAGTCTTTTTTCAAGGAGCTCATAATCAAATCAAGAAGACAACGTGCAAATATATATATATATATATGTATATATATACAAACTATATATAGCATTAACAGGAAAGAAGAGTTATCAGAAGAAAGGCATTAGATTTAAGAGGGGTTGGAGAAGGCTTCCTGTACAAAGTGGGATTTTAATTGGGACTTAAAGGAAACCAGCAAGGTCAGTAGTCAAAGCAGAGAAAGGAGAGTCTTCGAGACAAGGGGGGGGCAGATGGAGAAAATTCCTAGAGCTGATAGATAGCCAGGAGGCCACTGTCACTGAATCAGAGTATGTGTTGGGGAGTAAGGTGGGAGAAAACTGGAAAGCTGGAAGAGGCTAGATTATGAAGGGCTTGATCCTAGAGGTAATAGGGAGCCACTTGAGTTTACTGTGGTAGGAGAGTGATTGATCTGACCAGCCTACTTCCTTCTCTGTTCATACAGTTCTTTGCTGATATCTTTTATGCCACTATCATGCACAGTTCTTTGTTGTTCATATGATGCAGCCCTCTGAAGCCCACCATATACCTCTTCAATGCCCTTTGAAAGAGCCACCTTTTTATTTATTGGAAATGGTGTTATTTCATGACTCATGACCTGGAAATAGCAAAGGAAGAAAAGACCATCGATATTAAAAATATGGCCTTTGTATCAGAGAGAAGTCATTAAAAGTCATACCCAAGTCCCATCCCATTCAATTCTGTATTCTTTGTAGGTCCTCCTGCTGACAGTATCTGTGCTTGTGAACCAAGGTGATGGGCTGCCCATCCAACCGAATGTCAAAGTCTAAACCAAAAAGCAAAATGTAAGTTCTTTGAGTGTCAGGACTCCTCAGTTTTACTTTTGCATCTATCCCAGAAGTGTGACAAAATGAATAGAGATCCAGCCAGATCTGGATTCAAATACTGCCTCTGACACACACTGGCTGTGAGACTCTGGACAAATTATTGCCCTTCAGTGCTCTAGGCAATGCTAAGGCACTAGAGATTGCAGAGAAGGTGAAGGACTGGAACTGGTAGAGGCAGATCACAATACCTGTGAACTGAGAATCCATCTCCAGCACCTAATCTGCCTCATTATAGGTGCATCATCATCATCATCATCATTATCATTGTCGTTGGTTTACTGATTGAATGACTCGTCCACTTGATGTTTCCTGTATGGATAATTAAACAGAACTCATTTTGAGTGATAATGGATCACATCTAGGAGGCATTGCCATGTTTTAGTAATTGATGTAATCAATACAATGGCATCTTCTAACACAAACATCTGGAGGCCCTCACATTCTCTAGAGAATTCCCCTTCTATTTGGACCCAGAAAATGAAGGTGGCAAACATCCTGGGTGGGCATTCCTCTCCCTGTATCCTGACTCACTCATACACATAATCAGAGTCATCAAACAAAGTTATCTTACTTATATCTTTCAAAGAATCTTGTAGGAATTTGACATTTGCATGGGATGTTCCTTGTTGGAGAGCAACTTTTAAAGTAATGTTCTACTTTACTGAATCAAATGCTTTTTATAATCAATTAATCAAAAACATTTATTAAGTGCCTACTGTGTATCAGTCATCACAGTTGGTGCTGGGGCTACATATCTACCAAATAGCAAGGAACAATAAGTATAATCTGATGTCATACTCTCTGCATCTTTCAGTCATTTGTGTGATGCTAAACATGTAGAAAATTATTTGTGAAGGCTTACTGTTCCATTCTCAAGCTTTCATCCCAGATGTCTTTAATGATGAAACAGTGGATAAAGAGCTAGACCCAGAGTCAGGAAAACCTCAGTTCAAATCTAGATTAAGATACTTCCTAGCTGTGTGACCTTGGGCAAGTCACTTAACCTTTGTTTGCCTCAGTTTCTTCAATTATAAAATGGGAATAATCATCATAGCACTTACCTCCAAGGTTGTTGTGGGGATCAAATGGGAATATATTAATTAAAAGTATTTTGTACAAAGTGTGGCACATGGTAGAAATTATAGAAATGCTTATTCCCTTCTCCTCTTCAATAATGTATATATAATTGTCATAATATTTTGTAAGGTTGAGAAAGTAGGCATATGAGTTGGTATTTAGGGAGGGAAGTCATAGAGATGGTAAATGGAGTCTGAGGGAAATTTATCAATGACTCCTTTAAGAATGGTTGTGTTTAATTCCTTTTTCATTAGTTAGAGGTGGAAGAGTGAGGGGCAGAGGGACAAACTAGAATGTGGGAGAGGGGTATGAGCAGCACCCACAAGGAAGATAGACAAAGAGCAGCATAGTGGCGGCTCTGGGTCTGTTTAGGGTATGAGCAGCCCAAGACCTCAGGCCAAGAGCTGCAGAGATTGGAATGAAGAGGCATGGAAAGCAGATAGCAATTCTGTCATAAAGCCAGCCTTTGTCAGAGGCAAGATTTGAGTCTAGGTATTCCTGACTACAGGGTCAACTTACTGTCCAATATACCACACTGCTTCTCTCATATCCATCTATAAAGACATCCTTATCACTATCTCTCTCTCTCTCTCTCTCTCTTTCTCTTCATCCATTTATCTATCCATCCATCCACTCATCCATCCATCCATCCACCTATCTATCTATCTATCTATCTATCTATCTATCTATCTATCTGTCTATCTATCCATCCATCCATCTATGTATCTATATGTTTGTATATATAGAGGTACGCATTTATATCTATGTATATCTATATCTATCTAGGAAATTTATTTCTATGAGAGATAGAATGGCTTAGAGATCCTTTTTCAAAACCAAGGAGTTCAGTAAGTTAAAGTTAACATTAATTATTTATTAATAATAATATAAAAAAGTTAAATTAATAAGTATTTATTAAGCACCTACTATGTGCTAGGTGCGGCTAAGTGGTACAGTGGATGGAGTACTGGGCTTGAAGTCAGGAAGACTTATCTTCTTTAGTTCAAATCAGACCTCAGATACTATCTGCAAGACCTTGAGCAAGTCCCTTAATGCTGTGTGCCTCGGTTTCCTCATCTGTAAAATGAACCGGAAAAGGAAATGGCAAACCAGTCCAGTATCTGCTCCAAGAAAATCCCAAATAAAGTTAAAAAGAATCAGACACAACTGAAAAGACTAAAAGTTTTCATGAAAGAAGTAGCTAAAAACCTGTATTTGGCCTTGAAGGATGGGAAGGAATTCAAGACAAAGAAAGAAGAAAGAGAATGAATGGGAATTGCAGGCATACAAAACGGCATCAAAAATAGAAAGGCAGGAAAGATATCATAGAGTTATAGAGTTAGAAATAAAAAGATTTTAGACACTATCAAATCCAGTCTTCTCATTTTACAGATGAGGAAACTGAGGCAAAGAGTTGTGATTTGGGTTTTTTTTTTTTTTGCCTTCTCCAAGGCTACATAATTAGTATCTGAGGCAGAATTCAAATTCAGATCTCCCTAACTTCAAGTCCAAGGCTCTTTTCTTAATATGCATGAAAGGAAGTAGTGGGAGATAAATGTGAAAAGGTAAGTTGGTATTAAATTGTGGCAGATCTTGAATACTAAATTAAGAGTTTGGACTTTGAAATTCACTAGGGAATCATTGAAGGTTATTGACTCACAAGATATTGATTCATAATATTGACTGCTCACTGGCTTAGAAGGTGCTTAAAGAAGCATTTGCTGAAAGAATTCCTGGTGAAGTAATCACTTGGTGAGACTCACTTAACATTGCTTTAGCAGGCTCACTCTCCTGACAAGGGCAACAGCCACAGTTTATCAAAGGCATCAAAAGAAAAATAATCTAACTCGTTTAACTTTGGAAAGTATTAACAGGTTGGTAGGTTTTAACTTTAACATATATTCTAGAGTGTTTTATATGACATAGGGCATGGCCCTATGTCATATAAAACACTCTAGAATTTACCTCTCCTGAAGCATTTGAAGATTGAAATTGGGGGAAGAGATGGGAATAGTTTCAGTATAATCTACAGTCGGAAAACCAACTTTCTAATCAGAGCCCTACCACTTTCTATTTGTATAACCTTAAGGAAATTATTCAACTTCTTTTAGACTCAGCTTCCTCATCTTTAAAATGGAAATAATCATGTCTGAACAACTAATGAAAGAGAGAGAGAGAGAGAGAGAGAGAGAGAGAGAGAGAGAGAGAGAGAGAATTGGATTAGACCAACTGGTCTCTGCAAGAAATGACAAAATTTACCTTTGTGACTTTGGGTAAATCATTTAAGCCCTTCAATACCTACTAAGTGCCAGGTACTATGTTAGATATTGGAGAAACAAATAGAAAGAATGAAATGATTTCTACTCAAATGAGTTTTCATTCACCTAACATCTTTGGACTTCAGTTTCTTCCTCTAGCAAATAAGCATAGTGAATAATAGTCTCTACCTCACAAGGTTATGGTGAGATCAAATTAAATAACATATTAAAGTAGTCAAATAGCAAGTGATATTTTTATATCCCCTTCTTTGTCTATTTGAAGGGACATCATGTGAAAGAGGGATTATGAGGGTTCTGTTTGATAGAAATAAAAAAACTAAGATCACTATGAGAATAATGAGGCAAATGTCAGCTTAAAATAAGGAGAAACACTGTAAAAGATTTCATTCACAAATTGGAATCATCTGACCTGAGAGGCACAATGGGTTCCCCATTGATGGAGGTCTTATGTGGAGGCTGGATGATGGCTGAAGGTCAGGGTTTGAACTACGTAACCTCTAACATCTCTTCATTCACTATTTAGTTCATTCAACAGAATTTATTAAACATCTACTATGTGCAGGGCACTGAGGAAACTAAGTAAAAAATTCTAAGTTCTCAACTCTAAAATTCAATAATTCCTTTGAGGATGGTAGAATGGACCCAGTAGGCAATCACCAGAAAGATAAAATGGAACGGGGGTAAATATAGAACCTTTCATTTGCATAGAGAAAATCACTTGCCCAAGTTCCATATGAGGAAAACCTGACTTTCAATCAAATACAATTTCAATATGAGCTAACAAGAGTATTAATAATTGCTAAAAGACTTACAAGTTCTGAGACTTATTAAGAGAATCAAGATCAGATCAGTGGAGGTAATTGTCAGGCTCACAGAATGCTGCCCAAGTCGTGCCAGATCTGAGATATTCTCATCAGTTCTGACTAAGATATTTTAGGGCACTGACATTCTGGAATAAAACTAGAGAAAGGTGACCAGGATCGTGAACAGACTTAAAACTGTACCATATCAGGAATATGTTTTGCGTGACTGAATTGCTTGCCCAGATCCAAGAGGGGGGAGGGAAGAAGAGAGGGAGACGATTTGGATCATATAACTTCAGAAAACATATGTAGAAATTTTTTTATTACAAGTAATTTATAATAAATAAATAAATAATAATTTTTAAAAAAATTGTACTATATGAGTATGATGCATTTCTCACTTGACTCTGAGTCACCAGTGTTAACGTGAGTTCATTGTGGCTTGAACCCCCAATCTATGGCAGACTGCTTTATAGATCAGGCAAACGATAAATCAAACAGAAAAGCATTTCTGAAATATATTAGTCACTGGGCATCTACTGTTGAACCCATCAGTAGGGAAGCTTCCACTGGGGAGGCTGGCTGGAGGATGTTTGAGTTCAGGAGTTCTGAGATACATTAAACCATTTGACATTGTTTGGCACTAAAAATGGGGAACTGCTGGGTGTATGTGGGGGTGAGAGATGGTAATGATCTTCCCAGAGAGGGACAAGCTGTCCCAGGTGGCCCTTCCATTCTGGAAAAGATAAGGAGACCTTGTCTCAAGAAAAAGAAAAGAGAAGGAAGGTAAAATGGTAGAAGTAACTCACAGAGAAACCCACACAGTAAAGCCATTCAGACTTCCATGAACGAATGAAAAGAATCTCTCATGGGCTCAGCTATCAAGAGGGAAGAGCAAATTCCCTTACAGGAAAACTCATGCTCCAAGGTGCCAAAGGGCTGCCTCGCCATGCAATGGGAACCTCCTTTGTCCCTCTTGAATAAGGAATCATGGAAAGAAGTGGGCACATTTCGACTGGAGATGAGAAGACAAGATCTTCAAACATGTGAAGGGTTAGCAGATGGAAAAGGGAATGGATTTGGGGGGTATTATTGTAGGGGACAAAACGTTTAATCTTGGTGAGAATGAGAAAGTGTTTGTGGGGGCGGAGGGTGCCCGCACACACATATACACACATATGGGTCCTTTAGGGGCTATGCTCTTGCCAAGTGGATTTTGGATTCAGCCCACACCTGCAGGGAACTGAGGCCTTTTGTCCACTGAGCGCCTCTCTCTGCCTGGCTAATCCAGGATGAGCTCCCTACTCCCTCTTCACAGGACGCAGCACAGACTAGAATCTTAACAAAGATTATGGCAAAGAGAGAAAGAGATCTTGGAGAGGAAAAGGGAGGGAGGGCTGGAGAGTGGGGATTCACCTGGCAGGAGTGCTAGGTGCGCAGGTGCAGGTCTTTCCTTAAAAGATCCCAAAGCATTTGGCCCTCAACCATTGCTAGAGATGGGGCAGGTTCTCTTGTGACATCATCTCACTTGTTAGAACTCTCTCATTTCCTTTTCTTTATTTTACACCCATTTCCCATATACCCACGATTCATCCTGTTTCCCTTTTCCTTAATTCAACCAGCTTCTCTTTATTCATTTGTCGATTCATTGATTTACTTTTTCATTCATCCATTTATTCATTTATTTAGTCCCTGATAGATCCAAGGCTTTGTACTAGTTATTAGAGAGAAAGTGACTTCAATGCTTCAAGCATCCTGACTTTGTCCAATGTGGGTCTTTGTGACTGAAAAAAATATCAGCCAATAAGTCATTCAGTTAGTCACTGAGCATTTATTAGGCACTTACAATTTGCCAAGCACAGAATTAGGTGCTGGGTGATGCGCCTTTCTCAATTTAGCTAGGCTGCTCCTCAGATGACAGATAAATAATGTCACCATACTTGGGAATTTTTGAGCTCTTCAAGAGTAAGAACTGTTTTTTGCCTCTCTTGGGATCTGTCCAGTGCTTATCACTGCTTGGGGCACATAGATGATACTTAATAAATGCTTGTTTGTACAAAACCTTTTAAATTTAATATAATTTAACATAAGATAAATTAATACAATCAAATATATTTCACATTAATCTAATCTATTTATTATATTGATATATAATAGCAATATTAATATAATTGAATAAATTTCACATTAATCTAATATATTTCACATTTCACATTTTGTAGTGTTCTCTGTCTCTTACTTGGTCTTAAATTCCTTCCTTTCCCACAGATCTGACAGGTATATTATTCTATGTTCACCTAATTTATTTATGATTTTGTTCTTTATATTTAAGTCATTCACCCATTCTGAATTTATCTTGGTGTAGGTTGTGAGATGTTGATCTAAACCTACTATTTCCCATACTGTTTTCCAATTTTCCCAGAGATTTTTGTCAAGTAGCAAGTTCTTGTTCCAAAAACTGGGATAATGCTTGTTAATATAATAATAGTCAACCAATGAACATTCATTAAGTGCCCATCATACTAAACACTGAAGATACAAAGAAAGGCAAAAGATGGCATTTACATACTTTATTGTCTCATTTAATCATCTACAACAATACCCTATAGTTAGGTGTTATTATCCCCAAGTTACAGATGAGAAAACTGAACCTGACAGTATTTCAGTGACTTATTTAGGATCATACTTCTAGTAAGTATCCGAGGCAGGATCAGAACTCAGATCTTCTGACACCAAATCCAGCTCTTCAACCACTACTCCCTTTAATTGCTTGATGAGACTTGGCTTCCTCGAGTATAGTGGAAAGAACTTCTAACATTCAAAGTATGTAGATTCAAATCTTGCCCTGATGCTCACCTGCCTATTGGGCCCATTGGACATGCCTCTTGACCTCCCAAAGCCTCAGTTTCTTCATCTGTAAAATGAAAGAATTGGACTAAATAGTATCTGAAGTCCTTTCCACTCTAACCTCTGATCCTCAGTGTGTCCTAAGGAGAGGAAAGGCATGGAGGGCACCAGAGAAAACAAGGCAAAGTTCGGGAGCTGGGATTGGAACCCATCTTCTATTCCCTCTGGACACATTCTCTGACCTCATTTCTGACTTTTAGGACAGTTCCATTCTCAGAGTCCTCAGAGAGCTGGTCACTTGGAACAATAATGGAATAATGGCTGGGGCAGTGAATCTTGGGTAGAGGATACTCTTCACTTATTTCATCTCCACTCAGAGGAAGGCAGTGGCTGCAGATGGACCACCCTCATCCTTGTGGAAAAAAAAATAAACATCCCTTACAATACCACCCCAGCTCACTCAGAAATACCCAAAGAATATTGCTAATGTGGTACCTGGATTTGAAGGATCTGGAAGATTATAAACAGCATTTATCTGTTTGGGGCTCAGGAGATTAGAGCCAAGTAGAAAAGAAATGTATTGGGAAATGGATTATCTTAAAAAAAAAAAACTAAATTAAAGGACCATATCTAAGCCATGGAAGGAAGACTTTAGAGCCAGCCCTTCAAGGCAGAACTATTGAGGAATAGTTTTTCTTTTCTTTTTTTTAATTAAAAAAAATGTCAAATTAGCAAGCATTTATTTTCTTCCCCCTCACTCACATTGTGTGTAAAAGAAATAGGAAAAAGGAAATCATTTAAGAAAGATATAAAGGCAAACAGAACAAATTCCCATATTGTCTCTGTTCCAAAATGTATCTCATTTACTATCTTGAGACATCTGGCAAGAAGTGAGTACTATTCTTCATCATTAGTCTTCTAGAAGCCTGGTTGGTCAATGCATTGACCAGAGTTAACCAGAGTTCTTAAGTCTTTCAAATTTGTATGTCTTCACAATGTTATTGAATAATTGTTCTCCTTGCTCTACTTGCTTCTCTGTATCAGTTCATACAAGTCTTCCCATGTTTCTCTGAAACCACCACTTTCTTATAGTGCAATAATGTTCCATTACACTTATATAAGATAATTTTTTTTCAGCCTTTGCCCAAGGAGGAGTACTCTCTTAGTTTCCCTTTCTATGTTATTATAAAAAAGAGCGGTTATAAATATTTTTGTACATTTAGATTTTTCACCCTCTTTCTTCAATCTCTTTGGTAGGATAGGTCTAGGAGTGGTATCTCTGCGTAAAAGGATATATACAATTTAGTAACTTTGTGGGCAAAGTTCCAAACTGCTTTCCAAAATGGCTGGACCAAATCACAACTCTAAACACTATCAATAGTACATTAGTATGCTTATTTTTCCAAAGACTCTCCAACATTTATCATGTTCCTTTTTTGTCAACTTTGCCATTCTGCAGTGGATCCTCAGAGTTGCCTTAATGTGTATTTGTCTAATTATTATTAGTTTGTAATATTTTCATCTGGCTGTATTAATAGCTTGAATTTCTTTCTATGAAAAATGTCATATATTTTAACCATTTATCAGTTTTGGAATGGCTCTAATTTTTAAAAATTTGAATCAGTTACTTACAAATAATACTTTTAGAAGAAAAACTAGACACAAAGATTTTTTCTTAATTAACTGTTTTCCTACTAATCTTAGCTACATCCAAGCTATGTTTTCTTTTTTAAAAAAATCTTTTTTTAAAACCTAATTTTGTTCTCAAATAATGAAAAAATATCTTCTCTCTTTCCCTCTTGCCTTCCTCCAATTGGAAAAGAAAAGCAATGCCCTGGTAAGAAATATGCCAAAACAAAACCAAATTTGGTATTAGCTATGCTAAGAAAAAAAGTTTCAATTTGTTCCCTGAGTCCATCACCTCAGTTGGCTGGCATGTTTCAATATGAGTCCTCTCGAATTGCGGTTGGTCATTGGTATTGATCAGATTTCCCCATGTCCTCTTTTTAGAGAAGAAGATGAGAGGATGGGCTCAGTCCCTTTGCTCTATGTTTGATGTAATCTGTTTCTGCTCTCCAATCCCTCTTCTCTTTCCCATGTCCAGAGCTCAATCATAGGTTCTTAGCTTTTCTTTCTTTCCCTTAAAACCCTTCTTCAAGATCCACCCCCTGTGCATCCAGTTTGTTTGGCTTAGGACTAATCCCTCCTTTTATCTACTCTTCCTCTTATTCCTACCTCTCCCTGCTCCCACTTCCTTCCTGTTTTGCTATTGAACATGAAATATTTCTGCACCTAATGGTGTGTGCATATAATTCTTCTTTTCTTTGACCAATTCAGATGAACATTAGGTTCAATAGTCACCTGATTCACACACACACACACACACACACACACACACACACACACACACACACTTTCTCCTTGTATGGTCTTCAACATGGGCATCTAAATTATGTGATAATTTCCCCCATTCTTCCTTTCCCCTTTTTCCTCTAGCATATTCCTTTTCTCCTTCCTTCCCTTTCTTTTCTTCTTTTAAGATCATAAAATATTTACTTTCTAGATTCTTTGTTTCATTGACTCCCTCTATGACCCTAGAAGATAAAAAGAGTTTTGAGGAGACACATGTTGTCTCCCAATATCATAAGTTAATCTTTGTTTATTCTCTTATGATTGAATATTCATGTTTACCTTTTTATGTCTTTTGACTCCTGGATTTGTATTTCAAAGTTTCTCTACTAGTCTGGCCTTCTCATCACTAATGCTTAAAAAGTCCTCTATTTCATTAAAAATCTTTTGTTCCTCTTGTTGGATTATACTCAGTTTTGTTGGGCAAATACTATGTGGAGGTAAGCCTTTATTTTTTGCCTTCTGGAATATCATATTTAAAGCTCACAACTCCTTTATAAGAGTGACTGCTTTAATTTGTGTAATTCTGACTGACTTCTCAGTACTTGAAGTCCTGACTTCCTTATTGCTTGCAACATTTTTTCTTTGATCTAGAAGTTATGAAATTTGGTTTTAATATTCCTAGAAGTTTCTATTTTGGGGTTCTTTCAGGGGCTTGGTGGTATATTTTTTCTATTTCCAATTTTCCCTTTGTTTCTAAGAGATGTGGGAAGTTTTGTGATTTTATGAAATATGATTGTCATGGCTTTTGAGTAGTGCAATGATTTTAAGTTCTCTTTTCTTGATCTATTTTCTAGGTCAGTTGTTTTTGCTATGAGATCTTATCTCATATCTTATGAGATATTTAAGATCAAATCTAAGAAATCTTATTTTCCCCATTTCCCCCCAGTATTTTGTTGTCTTGGGGAATCACTAATTTCTGTTTGGTACATTCTGATCTGGGAAGAGTCTATTGCTTGGGAAAAGTTTCTACCTCTTGTGCCAAGTTGTCGATACTCTTTCAAATCTTTCTTTCATAGATCTCATCAATTTCCAAAGTTCCTTCTGGCACCCTCATTTCTTTCCACTTGTTTCTTTTAACACTCTTATTTCATTTACAAAGGCATTTCCAACTCTTTTTTAAAAAGAGCTTCTTTTCTAGGAATTCTGGTTGGATTTTTACCCAAACCATATTTTCCTTTGTGGTTTTGTTTTGGAGTCATTCTTTTCTTCTGGGTCTTGTTGTGTGTCTTGAGTTTGCTTGTCACCATAATAGCTCTTTAATATGGTATTCTTTATTTTTTTGGCCATTCTTCCAACCTTATTTTCTGAATTCACAATGTGTGTTAGTGCCAGATTCTATGAGAATAGTTCTACTTCTAATGAGAATAGTTGTACTGTGCTTGGTCTTGTTTTGTTCTCTTGGGTCCTGCTGATGCTTTTTGTGGGGTATTGAGTTTTATATTTTCCCAGAATCTCAGTGACTCAAACTGGGGACTTGAAAACTTTCAGGGTGCTCAAACAGGTCTTATTCAGGACAAAGTTAAGCACTATTTTCTCTAACCTGAGCTATGCAAGTTCCTGACCTGAGTTTGCCCCTAAATAACACAACTGCGAACTTGCCCCTAGTTGTATCTCCAGTAAACTATAGCTGGTTTGTTTTTATCAGACATATGGAAAGCTCTGTAGTTCCAACATGATAGAATTGTAACCTCCCCTTTGGTCTGTGCTTCCTACATTATTCTGAGGCAGCTTTCAGATTGGCCTGGGGTCTGGATCTGAGACCCTGTCCACTCTGGTGTTAGAGTCACATAGCTACTCCTTCATTCTTTATTTCTTCCTGCTCAGCACACAGTTTAGAGCATTCATTACTCTGGACCTCCATCCTTGGGCCCAGTGTTCTCCTTAGTAGGCACTGGTTCTGTTACCCACCAATAGGTAGCGAGTGACAGAGCTGCCAGGTGGCGTTTTTCTTCCTCTTATATACTATTACAAGCTCTATCCCATGGCCACAGAATACTCTGAGCAGTAATTGCTGAACATTTGAGTGCTCCAATGTATTTCCTCTTTTAAAATTCCTGGGTCATCTTCTAGACGATGGTATCTGAAATGTTCACCAATTATAAGGCAAGAATGAAGGGTTCTTCTGTTCATATCTGGAGGGGTTGCCCTCCCTAGAGACAATGTTCCCTTGTATGTGGGTAACTTGTGTATATAATATTTATAAACTTCCCAGAATTTTTATAAGTTCAGAGTCCTGGATCATTGTCCTCAATCTATTTTTTTAAACCTTTACCTTCTGTCTTAAAATCAGTACTAAGTGTCTTTTCCAAGGCAGAAGAGGAGAAAAGGTTAGACAGTTGTGGTTAATGACTTGCCCAGGATCACACAACTAGGAAGTGTCTGAGGCCAGTTTTGAAACCAGGACTTCCCATCTCCAGGCTTGGCCTCTATCCATTGAGCACCTAGCTTCCCCTCCCCATTCTGAAAATGGGAAAAGTGAGCCATAATGCCTCTTGGCATCCTTAACTCTTTTCAGGGCCACATCCTACAGGAAGTCTTTTCTGATCCTCCCAGTTATTAGTATGGCCTTCCTCTTCCCTGCACTTACTTGGTATTTATTTTTCATATGCTTTCTATATAATTCTCTGTATAATCATTATTCTCATCTAATAGAATGTAAGCAATGTGAGGGCAGAGGCTGTTGTATTTTTTAGTCTTCATATTCTTAAAGCTTGGACATTTAGCCAATGATTGTTCAATTGAATTAACTTTCTAAACCTACTTGCTATTCCTCACACACAACATTCCATCTTCTGACTTTATGATTTTGTTTAAAAAACCCTTTTCATCATTGGGTTTTTGTGCCTCTTTTTCTAGTTGACCAATTTTGCTTTTTAAACTGTTATTTTATTTTGCATTGCTTTCATTTCTTTTCCCCATTTTTCTTTGACCTCTCTTATTTGATTTTTGAATTCCTTTGTGAGTTCTTCCAGAGCTTCAGGCCAATTCCAATTTCTTTGAAGTTTTGCATGTGGTGGGCTGGATCTTGCCATCCCCTCTTGGTTCTGCATTTTGCTTTTTGTACCCATAGAAATTTTCAAGAGTGAAGTGTTTCTTTTGCTATTTGCTCATTTTCCCAGTTTGTTTTTGCCTATGAATGGGGAATTCTGAAAGCTGTTTGCTAATTCTGTCTCCCCTGCTGCTGGATTGCAGGAATTTTGCTATTTTGCCCTGGGGTTAGGTCTTCACCACAGTAGAGTAGGCTTGAAAGGGCCCAGTGCTATGAACTTCTGGGCCTCACTGTGGGCTAGTGCCAGCTTGAGAGACTTTAAGGAGTGGGTCTGAGGTGCTCTTTTGTTGGTGTAACCTGCATCCTGGGATCCTGAAGTTAGCCTATGCCCATTTGAGAACCTGGCTCAGTACGTGGAGAGTGGTGGTTGGCCAATATTCCTCTGTGTGCAGTTTTGCCTCTGATTCCCCTTTATCCCATGAAAATCCACTTTCTCTGCCTACCTTTCAAGTTGTGTTCAGCAGAAGAGCCCCCTCCCTCTATCTAGTTGTTGGTTTTTGACTCCTGTCATTTTGGGCATTTTTTAAAGATTGGTTTGGAAAGACTGTCAGAGAGGTTTCAGCTTTCACTGTTACTAAGCTGCCATCTTGGCTCCACTCCACCTGGAGACTTTGTGACTTTGTCCTGGCTGCCCCACTCACCCCATCTCTGGAATGCTCTTCCCCTTTTTCTCTGCCTAATGACCTTCCTGGCTGCCTATATAACTCAACTCCAATCCCATCTTCTGCCTTCCATTCCTCTCTTGTCCATTCCCCTGACTGCTAGTGGCTTCCCTCTAAGATGACCTCCAATTCACTATATGAATGGCTGAGTGTGCATATGCCTCTTGTATCTTGTACATACATATTTTGCATTTTTATCTCCCTTATTGGAATATGAGCTCACTGAAGGCAGGAGACCCCCCTTTTCCTTTTCTTTGGATCTCCTGAGCTAAGGACAGTGCTTGGCACATAGTGATGGCTAAGTAGATCCTTGTGGAGGAGACCCAGACCTCCCAACAGTGAGTACAACTGTAATCCACCAAGGCCCCAATGCTTCCTCTCACTTCTTGGAGCTGAACAGTACCCTAACTGTTGGTGGGAGAAGGTGGGGCAGCTGTGGGGCCTTGGCTCTATTTGGCACCTATCAAGGGAGAATCGCACAGAAGACTATTGTCTCTCCTCCTCCTGGAGGTAATTGCTGAGTTCCTCTCAATGCTTGACACACAACACAGACCTGCCATTGTCTTAGAACTCTGGAACTCTGGGGATTCTTCATTTCTGTCCTATCACCAGCCTCCTTCCTTCCTGATGAAGAGTAGAGAGTCTCTTGCTGAGAGGTGGAACTATGGGGCTTGGGAATGTGCCCTTTTGTTTATTATTGAACTCCTTCTGATGCAAGGAACCCACAAAGAGCTTGGCTCAGCAGCATGAGTTGCCAGCAGCCATAACACTTCAGAGGGCAAAGATATCAGCCCACGTCAACTATGGTATAGAACTTGCATATCGATCACCCTTTGCCAGGGACAGTGGGGAGTGGCATTGTCTAGCCATCAATGGAACCTCCATCCAACATATTGCCAAAACCTGGGGTCAATCATTCAATCAATCAACAAACAAGAATCAGACACCTACTTTAAGTGAGGCATTGGGGAAAAAAAGACCAAAATGAAACTCTCCCTGCCCTCAAGGAGCTTACACACTATAGGGGGAAACATGTCATTGTTGGCATATCTACAAGGCAATTTTCCTGGAAGGCACTAGTAGCTGGGGGCATTAGGAAAGACTTGTTTGAGGTAAGCTTTGAAGATTAAGAGTTTTACAGTTTAAAAGAAATGGACTGGAATTGATGTGAGAGCCTAATTTGGGAATCCCCACCCCCAGAAGTAGACCAGAAACATCTCCTCCTTGCTCATGAATTCAATTTAATGTTTGTTCTTATTTTTTATTTAATGGTTACCTTCTGTCTTAGGATCATTACTAAGTATTGGTTCCAGAGGAGAAAGGAGACCAGAGCAGGAATCACCAGGGTCCTGGGTCCCAAATGCAAAGGCTTGAAAGAAGTATCCAATGGGAGGGGGCAGGTGGTCACTGGGGCCTCCCAGATGGGGCCATGTGCACCTCTGATGAGATGCCATCATACCAGAAGTCAGAAGTGCAGAGGATTAGGGAACAGAATAGCATCTGGAGCAAAAGTGCCTTTGACTAGCCCTTCCTGCAGTATTCACCCGAAGCCACATCAGTGTGAATTCAGCCCTGTTTCAATACCTTTTTCACATATTTTCCCTTTTTTCTCTTCTTTGGTTACTCGTTCTGCCTTTTGGACAGAGAACAAAGGGCAGGCAGATTTTGCCCCAGTGTCAGGAAGTGACTACAGGCTAATCCCTTGGCTGACTCCCTGGTTGGGGGTGGGAGGAGTCAGCATCAGCCAAAGGGGATCTATACAATTCCCAAGTATGTCACCCAAAAGCCAACCCTATGCATTCCAACTTCCAAGGTGGCTAGACCAGCCTTGTGTCTTTATCAGCAACATAGCTGGGAGGGAAGGTTTTGAAATATGGAATAGAGAAAGACCAAGGTTTCTACCAGATGTTGGGGTGACTTAAAAATTACTTGGGATTTAGGTCCTGCCCTGCTTTACTCTGTCTGCTCCTCCTTATGCCCACCCTAACCCCATAAAGAGAAGAGACGGTTAGCTGAGGCTAACAGGCTGACCTGTGAGCCAGGAAGACTTTCATTCAAGTTCTTTCTCTAATACATTGGGGTTATATAGCCCAGACCAGGCAAATTATTACTTAGTGCCCCAAAGAAACTCTCTAAAAGTATACATTGCAGAGCAGATGCTGACCTATAGTGATAGAACTCCTTACACCAATGAAATAAAAAGTCCAGTTAAAAATTTTTTTTTAATTATATATAATGGGCAAGGGACATGAATAGGCAATTTTCAGATAAAGAAATTAAAACTATCAATAAGCACATGAGAAAGTGTTCTAAATCTCTCATAATTAGAGAAATGCAAATCAAAACAACTTTGAGGTACCACCTTACACCTAGAAGATTGGCTAACATGACAGCAAAGGAAAGTAATAAATGTTGGAGGGGATGTGGCAAAATTGGGACACTAATACACTGCTGGTGGAGTTGTGAATTGATCTAAACATTCTGGAGGGCAATTTGGAACTCTGCCCAAAGGGCTATAAAAGACTGCCTGCCCTTTGATCCAGCCATACCACTGCTGGGTTTATACCCCAAAGAGATCATAAGGAAAAAGACTTGTACAAAAATATTTATAGCCTTGCTCTTTTTGGTGGCAAAAAATTGGAAAATATAGGGATGCCCTTCTATTAGGGAATGGCTAAACAAACTGTGGTATCTGCTAGTGATAGAATACTATTGTGCTCAAAGGAATAACAAACTGGAGGAATTCCATGTGAACTGGAAAGACCTCCAGGAATTGATGCAGAATTAAAAGGGCAGAACCAGAACATTGTACACAGAGTCTGATACACTGTGGTAAAATCAAATGTAATGGACTTCTCTACTAGCAGCAATGCAATGATCCAGGACAATTCTGAGGGACTTATGAGAAAGAACACTATCCACATTCAGAGGAAGAACTGTAGGAGTAGAAACACAGAAGAAAAACAACTGTGTGATCACATGTGTTGGTGGGGATATGACTGGGGATGTAGACTCTAAATGATCACCCTAATGCAAATATTAATAATATGAAAATAGGTCTTGATCAATGACACATGTAAAACCCAGTGGAATTGTGTGTTGGCTATGGGAGGGGAGTGGGAGGAGGGGAGGGAAAGAACATGAATCATGTAGTCATGGAAAAATTTTCTTAATTAAATTATTAAGTAAGTAAACTTAATTTATATATATACCAGGAATAAGAGATACAAAATCTAAACAGAAACTGTCCCTGCCTTCAAGAGGCTCTATCAGACTGAGGTAATTTTATAAATTCAAGATAATTTTAGAGTGAAGCACTAGTAGTTTTGGGGAATTGGGGAAAGAATAATTGAGATGTGAAAGTTGGCTTCTGAATCGATCTCTGAAGGAAAGGGTGAGGTGGATAGAGTACAAGATTCAGAGTCAGGAAAACCCTGAGTTTGAACCTGTCTCAGATCCTCTCTGTGCCTCAATTTCCAGATTTGTAAAATGGAAATAATAGTAGCTTAAGTGAGTTAACATGTGTAAAGTCCTTTACAAACCTTTAATGTTAGTTACTAGCTATTATCATTCTAAAAGATGGAGATGAAGAGGGAATGCAATTCCAAGCAACCTAAGCCTTGTACCTCTCCTCACTGACTTGTCAGGAGCCCTGATTGTAGTGAGGAAGGTGTTTCAGTGTGAAGAACCATCTAAATGTAAGCTATCACAGGATTTAGACATGGAAGGAACCCCAGAGACCAATTACTCCAACCTCCTCATTTTGGGTATAAGGTTATTTTATTACTCAGTGCTGAGGGTGGAAGGAAGAAAGAGCAACATTCCATCATCGGTTAGAAGAAATTGAAGTTTACCAAAAAGAAAACTGTGTGTGTGTCCTTGAGTAAGTGACTTCATTTCTCTGGGTCTAAGTTTCCTCCTTGAAAAACAGGGGGGCTTAGCCTCCCTGACAGAGAGAGTCAGGATGCAGAATGAGGCATACATCCTCTTCTAGACACAAACATTTTCTATAGCTTCTCAGTCATCTCAGTTATGTCCAACTCTTCAAGATCCCCTCTGGGGTTTTCTTGGAAAAGATACTAGAGTATTTTTTTTAACCCTTAACTTCTGTGTATTGACTTATAGGTGGAAGAGTGGTAAAGGTAGGCAATGGGGGTCAAGTGACTTGCCCAGGGTCACACAGCTGGGAAGTGTCTGTGGCCAGATTTGAACCTAGGACCTCCCGTCTCTAGGCCTGGCTCTCAATCCACTGAGCTACCCAGCTGCCCCGATACTAGAGTATTTTGCTACTTCCTTCTGCAGCTCATTTTGACAGATGAGGAACTGAGGCAAATAGGGTTTAAATGACTTGCCTGGCGTCACACAACTAGTAAGTGTCAGAGGCCAAATTTGAACTCAGGTCTTCCTGACTCTGGATGGAGCCCTCTATCCACAGTGTCACCTAGCTTCTTGACCAAGTATATTTGTTAAAAGGATTTTGTTTTTTTCTTTCCTATTCATTCAGGAAGGTGGGTCAGGGAAAGAAAAAAAGAACATTGAAAATTAAAAAATTAAATAAAAACAATTAATTAATTTAATAATAATTAAATAATTTTAAAAAATGGAATTGGCTTAGATGGTCTCTGAGGCTACTTCTAGCTCTAAGCCAGGGGTCTTTACATTTTTTGGGTCACGGTATCTCTTGGAAGTCTGGTGATGATCCCTTCATTATCAGCATAATACAGAGGATTATAAAGGAAACCACTTCCATTGAGATACAATTTATGTTATACACACACATATATTTTTTAAATCTGTGGACAGCAGGTCCCTGCTCTAAACCCCAGGAGCCCTCATGTCCAGTCTGGAGAAAAGAATTCCAGTGCTGAAACTTACTAGCTGGATGACATTGGACAAGTGTCTTAATCTCTATTTTTTAAGTGCCAAATAAATGATGGGGTTGGACGAGATGGCCTCCAAGCCTCTTCCAGCTCTGATGTTCTGGGTTCCTTTGGTTCCCACTGGGTCAATATCATCCAACATACACCAGCAGAGCTGAGGATCCGAGCAGACATGTAGGAGCGAAACAGGCAGGCATGATGGTTCCTTCCTTTCCAGTCCCCCTGAGGAGGGAATGCTTGCTGGGGAAGGACATAACCCTGGCAAAGATATGTTGCCGATTGCCATAGTTACAGGGAAAATGAGAGGCGGGAAACTCAAAGGAATGTTGAGGGGCTGCGGCTGGGGTGTTCTGAGGATTCTGCCCCCCGGATAACTTCCCTTGGATGTCCTGCCATCACCTCCAACTCAGCATGTCTAAACCTGGATTCCTCATCTTCCTGCCTAGACGGGCTCCTCCTCCTGACTTGCCTAACCCTGTCATTGGTCTATTGGAGCTAGTTGGGTTCTAAGGCCCAGAGTCTGTACTGACTCTTCCCTCTGCCTCACACCCCATCCTCAAGCCCCCAGTCATCATATCCTGTCTTTTCTTTTTTGGAAATGTTTTTCTATCTTTTCCTTTCCATTCTCACTCTTTTGGCCCCATGTTAGTCCTTTCTCAAAATATGGCGGAAAGAGAGTGGAATTTGGGAGTCAAAGGACTTTGGCTCGTATCTTAACTCTGCTGTTGACCATACTTTGGGTCTGAGTTTCCTCCTTATAAAATGAGGTTAGACTATTTGACCTTAAAAGTGTTTCTTCCTGCTTTAAAATACACAATTTTGCCAACTATGCTTCTCTGTATTCTTGAAATGTCCTTTAATTGGTATTCCTCCCTTCCTTCAACCCATTCGTTTTATTAAAAAATCCTTACCTTCCATCTTACAATCAATACTGTGTATTGGCTCCAAGACAAAAGAGCAGTAAGGGTTAGGTAATGGGGGATAAGTGACTTGCCCAGGGTCACATAGCTGGGAAGTATCTGGGGCCATATTGGAACCCAGGACCCTGAAATCTCTAGACTTGGCTCTCAATCCACTGAGTCATCTATTCAGCCTTCATAGTAACTGTTAAATCAATCTTCACAAAACAATACACAATGCAAAATCGTGTTAGTTCACAATTACCTGTAAATCAAAGTCCAAAAGCTTTTATTTAGCCAGGCATTCAGTGCTCTCCCCAACCTGGCCCTAACCATGGTAGCTCTCTTCTTCATTAACCATCTCCTCCAACTAGATGTATTATTTATACTGTACACAAACCTTTAGAAGCCCTATATACGTGTCAACAATTATTGTCATTAGGGTTGTTATTATTCTAATCATTTTGTTCTAAAAAATCCTTGCCAGTTTGTGCTCCCATGCCAAGTTTTGTGCCCCTTCTCTTCCCCTAAAAGTGCCCGCTTGCTTCTCCCACTCTCTAAATCCTCCCCATTCCTCAAAGCCTAGCTCATATTGGACCTTCTTCAGGAAGCTGTCCATGGTGACTCCCTGTCGCCATCTCCCTCCTCTGAGCTCTTCATCTGTACTGCTCATTTAGCATTTATGATCTACCCAGAGAGACTGCTGGACTTGGAGTCAAGAAGCCTCGGCTTCCAATATCACTTCTGACAGGCACTAGCTCTGTGACTTCTCTCAACCTCAGTTTTCTCATCTGTGTAACAGGTATAACAATAGCACCTACCTCAGAGAGCTGTTATAAGGACCAAGTGAGATAATCTGTGTAAAGTGCTTTATAAATCTCACATATAGGTGTGATTTATATATGTAATATGTATATGTGTGTCTATATGTATGTCTCCTCTATATGTACAGAGAAGAATATATGTCATGGTTCAGGCATTTTTCAGTTGTTTCCAACTCTTGATGACCCCATTTTGGGTTTTCTTGGTAAAGATATTTTGGAGCAGTTTTCCCTTTCCTTCTCCAAATCATTTTACAAATGAGGAGACTGAGATAGAGTCAAATGACTTGCCCAGGATTTCACCGCTAATAAATCTCTGAGACTAGATTTGAACTCAGGAAGATGAGTCTCCTGGATTCCCAGCCCACGCTCTTTCCACTGTGCCACATAGCTGCCATAAGTATATAGATTTAGATATTTGTGTGTGAGTATCCTGCTTTGTCTTATAGTGATATGTAAAGGCTATGGTTAGTCAATGCTATAGATCTCAATTTCCTCAACTGTAAAATGAGGAGGTTCGACTAGATGAACTCTTAGGTCCCTTCTGATAATCCTATCATCCCATGCAGGGGTTTCCTCAGACCACAAGCTTTGAAGCTAGAGAACATTACATACACATCTAGTCTACAGTATGCATAGGTGGCACAATGGATGGGGCACCAGGATTGGAGTCAGGAAGACTTATCTCCTTGGGTTCAAATCTAACCTCTGACACCTACTGGCTGGGTGACCCTGGGCAAGTCCTTTCACTCTGTTGGCCTCCATTCCTCATCTGTAAAATGAGCTGGAGAAGAAAATGCCAACCACTCCAGCATCTCTGCCAAGAAAACTCCAAATGGGGTCACCAAGAATTGGGCATGACTGAACAATGACTGAGGAAGAACACTGTATACATGGTAGACAACTGGTAAGCACGTGTTGACCATGTGCTGAATTTTTCCGATTTGGAACTGAAAGGGGAGGAGGGTTTCCTCCCAGCAGCCAGGATGGGTAATGATCCAAGGAGGTGTGAGTTATTGAGGTGAATTCATCCATAAGACATATCATTCTGAAGTAGGAAATGATGAATCCCTGAATGCCCCTCCTTAAAAGATGGAAGATGGGAGAGGAGATCTCCAACATCCAGCCTCCACATTATCTTCCAGAGGGAAGCAGGGACTCCAGAGGCATCAGCACCCAAAGCTACTATCATTTTAGGGGAAACCAAGGTAAGAACAGAAATAAAGAGAATCAGACTGAGAAAATGGGACACAGCAGGTAGATTGGCCTTTCTTAGACTGTCCAAATTCTACCCAGTCTTCAAAGCATAGCTTAGGTTATTCCTCCTCTCTGAAGTCTTCTCTGGTTTTGCTCTTCTTGGGAATCTTGCCCATATCACTCACCTGCCTTGAAGCAAAGATATCCTGGTACTGTTAGTTATCATTATACCTATATGTGTTATGTTCCCAGTTAGAGAGTAAGCTTTTATAGGATGGGGACTCTTTGAATCTCAATTTCCTCTGAGGGGATTAAACTAGATAGCCTCTGGGGCCCATTCCAACTCCACATTTAGTATCCTATGATCCTTGGGGTTCAGTTTCCTCATTTATATAATGCAGGGGTTAAACTTTGGGGTCTTTTCTAGTTCCAGTCTAGAGCTTTGATAGTAGTTCTTTTTCTTACACGTGATAGATGCTCAATCTATAGTTGTGGCTCAGAAGAGGGTTAGGAGCCCAAGGTCACAGAAATAGAAATGAGAGCACAGAAATAGGGGTGATAGAGATCTCAAAAGCCATCTACTCCAACTCCTTCATTTTTCAGATGAGAAAACTGAGACCAAGAGAAGAACTGACATAATAAAAGTGACTCGTTTGAGGTCACACAGGTAATAAACATCAGAGGCAGGATTTGAACTGACATCCTCTGATTCCAGTTGTCTTTCAACTGTCCCATGCTATTTCTTTGTATTAGGAGAAAACTCCTTCCCAAGTTTCCAACTCTTTTTTTCCAAGTTTTCCAAGGCATAACTTACTGTTCCTCTCAGATAAGATTCCATTTCCCATCTCCATGACTTTCCATAGGCTGTTCCCCATGCCTGGTATGTATCCCTCCTTATCTCCACTTCATCTGAATCCTTTTTGTTGTGGTGGTGGTGGTTGGTGTTATTCAGTTTTTCAGTTATATCTAACACCATTTAAAGTATTGGCAAAGATGCTGGAGTGGTTTGCCATTTTCTTCTCCAGATCATTTGACAGATGAGGAAACTGAAGCAAACAGGGTGATGTGTCTGAGGCCAGATTTCAACTCAGAAAGCTGTTTTCCTGATTCCAAGTCCAGGGTTCTGTCTGCTACACCACCTTCTTCAAAGTTAGATCAAATTTCATATCCTACATGAAGCCTTTCCTGATGTTCCGCAGCTACCAGTACCTTCCTTCCCCCCCCCACCCCAAATCAACTTGTATTCACTTTAAATATGCTCATCCGTGTGTAATCTTTATCCCCCTGCTGAATTTTTTAATTGTTGAAGACAAGAAATATTTAAATTTCATCTGAGTTATTCCTGGCACCTAGTAGGGTGCTGGTATTGAGGAGAGCCTTCAGAAATGTTTGATTGCTTAGAACAGTTGTTTCCAAACTTTTTTGGCCTACTGCCCCCTTTCCAGAAAAAATATTACGTAGCCCCTTAGAAATTAATTTATTTAATAACAATTGATAGGAAAGATAAATGCACCTGTGGCCATCACCACATCCCCTGGATCGCTGTAGCACCCACCAGGGGGTGGTAGCACCCACTTTGGGAATCACTGGCTTAGAACCTTTGAAGTCTTTGAAATTAAGAGCCCCCTAGATGAATATACCCCAGATTACATGAACCAGCCTCTCTGATGGTCACTGCTCCTGGACCAGCTTTCATACCTGACTATCATTTTCCATCTATATGGTCTCATACAGTTTAATTCACTAAGATGTTGAGAATCTATGATATCATCTGTGTGAGAACTTTCACCTTTGTGCATTATAATGCCTCTCTCACTTAGGAGATACTTCTTGCAGAATTGTTTGAGTCTCAGACTGATTTGGTGATTTAGCCATAGCCATGCAGCTAGTAAATGTCAGAGAGAATTTTTCCTTTCTCTGGGTCTTAGTAATCTCATCTGTAAAATGAGGAGTTGAACTGGATGGTATCTAAGGTCTCTTCCAGCTCTGTCCATGGACTTTCTCACCAATGTTCAGGTTTTTCCCATCCTTCAAGAACCTTGACTTGATCTTGCCTTCCACTCAAGCTCTTGTCCTAGACTTGCTTTCCTATTGCTGTCAAATTTCTAGGATGAACTTCCTAAATTCACTGACTCCCTCCAGGTCCTCCTGGCTCATTAACTTTCCAAATCCCTTATGATCTGGTTTTGGACTCCCTCTACTCTATTGCTACTACTGTCTCCAAAGTTCCCAATGGCTTCTTAAATCTTGAACTTGATGGGTCTTTTCTCAACCTTTGAGAAAATCCTTGTCCTTGTTCTCTCTTCATCTTCTGGTACCATTGACTACCCCCTTCTCCTGGTTACTCCCTTCTCTCTTGGCTTCTAGGATTCCCCTCTCTGACCTTCCTACCTTTCTAAATGTTCCTTTTCAGGCTCTTTGGCTCCATCATCATCCATTTCTGATTAACTTATCATGGGGAACTCTCCTGAATCATCTTCTCTATTTCAACACACCTAGCCCTCTTTGATTTTATGGATAATTTATGATCTCTATGCAGATTATTCCATAATCATATTTCCAGCTTCCACCTTTCTTCTGAACTGATTCTCTCTCTGGATATTCCATGGAAATCTCGGGATCAACATGTCCAAAATGGATCTCATTAGCTCCCCTACACTCTTTCCCAAATTGTACCTTCTCCAAACTCCCCTATTTCTGTGGAGGGCACCACCATATTCCCTAGTCATCAGGTTTATACTTGACAGGCTGACCTATTCCACTCTCCATATTTAATCAGTTGCCAAGTCTTGTCAGTCTTCCCTCCACCACTTTCTCTCCCATCCATCTCTTTCCCCCTAGTCACATTGCCATTATTCTAGTTCTAGCCTCATCACTTTTCACCTCCTAATTAATCTCCAGACTCCCTTCTCTCCAACCCAGCCTCCACATGGGTACAACAACAATCTTTCTAAGGAAGAGTGACTAGGTGATACCCCTGTCAAAAACTTACATGGGTTTCCCATTGTTTGTAAAGCACAAACTCTTTAGCATGATATTTTAAGCCCTCCAAGATCTAACTTCCATGGACCTTTCTGACCCTTTTTCATACTACTCTTCCATGGTGTGGTAGAAGGAGTCAGAAAGACTGAATTTGAATTCTGACTTTTAATGCTTGCTAGCTGTGTGGCCCTGAGTAAGTCAAAACCTTTTGGAAGCCTGAATTTCATCTTCAAAATGGTGATCATCATAGCAATGGCTTAATGAGGTTGTCATGAGTATCAAACATATATACACCTACATATATATGCAGTTCTGTATATATGTGTGTATTCTGATCATTGATATATATTTCTGCCAACCTGAAAGCATTATGTAAATACAAGTCATTGTTATTGATTAATTATTATTGTTATTAATGGATGACCTCTGTTCCAGCTCATTTGGAAAGCTAAACACTCCCTGAAGTCCATATACTCCATTTCCAGCCCTCTACACATTCCCATATGCTGTTCTTCATGCCTGATAGACAGTCACTCCCTTCTCATCTTCACCTCTCAGAAATCTTATCTTCCTTCAAGACTCATCTCAGGTACCACCTCTATGAAGCCTTTCCTGATATTTCCATTCCACTTGGAGCTTGGTATAATGTCTTTTGTGTTCTCTCCTTCCTCCATTTTGCTTGTACCCTAATTTTCTGTGTGTTCCTCCAGGAGAATATAAGCTCCCTGAGGTTAGGGAGAGAGGAGGGGTAGCAGAGCGAATGCTTGGTTTAGAGTTAAGTGACCTAAATTCAAATCCCAGCTTTGTTTCTGGCTACCTGTGTGACTTTGGGCAAATTATTTAATCTATCTGTGCCTCAGTTTCCTTATCTGTAAAATGACCAGGTGGACTAGATGGCCTCCTTCAGACCCCTTCTACCTCTGAACCTACAAGCCAATAATGACATTATTTTTGATTTTGCATTTCCAATGCCTTGTACACAACTTATGACACACCTCTAATGTCCAATGAATATTTGTTGAATTAAATGATTCTACTTATGTCTGGTGGAAGACCTTTGTACCCCTCTCCAAGAAACTGGAAGCAGACTGTAAATCCTCGGTTAAATGTTCAAAGGCAGGCGCTAGCTACCGTTTCCTTGAACCCCACAGGGAAGACTTTTTAGGAATGGGATTATTTGTTTATGAATTTGGATTTTTTGCATGAGGGTCTCCAAAGAAGGGTCTCCAACCCTGCTCCTTGAAGCCCCCAACCCAAAAGTTGGTGCACCATTCCCCAGAGAAGAGATGGCCTCCACTGCACCGAATCAGAGACTAATTAGTGCCTTCTTAAAACTCTAGTTTGAGAAAGCTCCCGAGCTGGAGACTCTCCGGGTTGCTGCTCACTTTGTGGATGTTTTTTTTCTGTAGAAACCACATCAAAGAGGGGAAACCCACCGGGGCTTGGCCTGGCACCAAGAATTTCCAGCCAATCTGGGCTGGGACAAGTTCAGTCAAGTGAAACTGACATTTTATCTATGCTTGGACCCAGATTTCACACTTGGCTTTGGGGGTGGGAGGGTGGCCTACTGCGGAGCCAAACTCCTTGAGCCTCCCACGGGGACCCACCTGGAGTGACTGGGAAGGAGCCGTGCCATGATGATGGGGCAGGGGAAGAAACCGTTGCCTGAGCTTGGAGTGATCCAAATTCGAATTATGTCTCTAGTTTGGACAGTCTCATGATCGTATACACCTACCTGAAACATTTTCTGGTCTACTCCAAACAAATAAATAAATAGATAAGTCCTCAGTTATATTTACTAACCTGTTTACACATTGTTTCTCCTGGTGTATAACTAGCATTTATATGGTCCTTTGTGATTTTTAAAGCACATTACACACATTAATTCATTTGATCCTTGCAACAATCCCATCAAAGAGGTGCAATTATTATCCTTGTTTTACTTTTGCAATAACTACGGCAGAGGTTAAATGACTTGCCCAGGGTCACACAGCTAGTAAGTATCTAAAACCAAATTAAAACTTGAGTCTTCCTGACCCAAAGTCCTTCAGTCCAATTTATCAAACGTATAAGTGCCAGGAGGAATGTAAGCTTCTACAGGGCAGGTGGACCACTTGCTGAGAGTAGTACGACTATTATCAGTGCAGCTATTGGTTTTAGATTCATATTGGAAGCAGTGGACTGGCTTACATGAGCTAACATAGCATAATGGTCTTGGTCAGGAGATTTGAGGCTCCATTATGCCACAGTATCCCAAGCTGTGTGAGCTTGTGCAAGTAATTTCCCTCTTTGAGCTTCAACTCCCTCATTAGTCAAATTAAGGAGCTGGATTGATGATATTTTAAGACACCTTTTGCACTAACAATCAAGGCATGATTCCTAACTATTTCAGAGTCATGGACTCCTTTGGAAGTCTAGTGAGGTCTATGGACCCTTTCTTGAAATTATCATTTGAAATGAATAAAAGAAAATAGATAAGCTTGCAAAGGAAACCAATTATTTAGAAAAAGGGCCTGTCATTTTTTTCACTATCCAAGTTCACAGATGCTCTGAAATCTTTCCAGAGAACCTAGGTTAAGAAGCAAATCTAGGAGCAACTAGGTGGTTCAGCGGAATGAGAGCCAGTCCTAGGGATGGAGGATCCTGGGTAAGATGGAAGATAGAGATGGAAGGTACTGGGTTAAATGGAAGATGGATACTGGATAAGATGGAAGATAGAGATGGAAGGTGCTGGGTTAAATGGAAGATGGATACTGGGTAAGATGGGAGATAGAGATGGAAGGTGCTGGGTTAAATGGAAGATGGATACTGGGTTAGATGGAAGACAGGGATGGAAGGTATTGGGTTAAATGGAAGATGGATACTGGGTAAGATGGAAGATAGAGATGGAAGGTATTGGGTTAAAATCTGACCTCAGATACTTCCTAATTGTGTGACCCTGGACAAGTCACTTAACCCCAATTGCCTAACCCTTACTGCTCTTCTACGTGGGGACCAATACTTAGAATCAATTCTAAAATGGAAAGCAAGGGTTAAAAGAAGAAAAAGAAGAACCTGACCTAGTATTCTATGAGTCAGAGAGTATTGGCTAAGTCCTGGATAAGATAAGGTCCAGGTCTTTGCTATAAGAATGAATGAACCTTACATACCCTGTGCCAAGCACTGTGCTAAATGTTGGGGATACCAATGTTAGAAACAAGGACACTTCCTACACTCAAGTAGATCACTTTCCCTTTTGTCATCATTTCAACTCTTCATGACTCCATTTGGGGTTTTCTTGGGAAAGCTACTAGAGTGGTTTGCCATTTCCTACTCCAGCTCATTTTACATTTTCTAGTAGGGAGAGACAAAGCAAATAGCGGAGTTGGTAGCCAAGGAAGAGCACTTTGGTTAGAGAGTAATAGGAGTGATGGCTGAGCCGTTTTGGAGTAGATTGACAGACCCCTTCAAAGAACAATGGCAGAGCAGATTTGATCATGGTTCCAGAATTGGAGGGGGAATATATATATACACACATTGCACCTCAGAGAATGGCAGGGCTGCTGTGTCAGGGTGTCAAAAAGATATTTGCGGAAAGAAATGAAACGTGGCTTTGGTTTTCTGAAACATTGGGCCAAAAGAGGCAGTCCACAGAGGCAGTCCTTCTCCTTATGAACTCATGCCTAAACTTTAAAGTTAATAAATTGTCTTCCATCCATTATTTTGATGGAGCCTCCAAATAACCTATGAGTAGATAAAACAGATATTATTTCCACAGAGACCCAGAGAGAATCCCAAAAGTCACACAGCTGATAAGTGACAGATGTGGGTTTTGAACCCAAGGACTCTGATTCCAAATCTAAAATACTTTCCACTGTAGCTCCCTGTCTCTGCTGTAATATCCTGCCTCTAAAGTGAACATAAGAGGGCATTTGTATTACTGGAAGAGGTGGTCATATTTGTTGAACTGAATTGTGTTGAATGAGTTGAATTAAAAGACATCTTGGAGAAGGGAGAAAAAGGAATCAGGGAGACCAGTTAATTAGCAAACCGTTTATTAACAATAGTTCAGGCAAGAGGTGATAAAAATAATGGCCGTGTGGACAGAAACAAAAGGAAGAGCCCTGAGATGCTGAAGCTAGACTTAGCAATGAATTGAATCAGAGTAGGGAATGAGGGAGAGGGAAGAATCATAAGAACCTAGAATTAGAAGGGACAGCAGTCTCAGAGATATAATTCCTTCATTGTACAGATAAGAAAACTAAGACCCAGAAAGGTTGAGTTATTTGCTCAAGGCTACCTAGGTAGTTCAGTGGTTAGAGTATTGGGTCTGGATTCAGGAAGATCTGAGTTCAAATCTGTTCTCAGACACTTTACTAGCAGTAACTTTTCTTGCCTGCCTCAGTTTCCTCTGTAAAATGGGAATGATAATAAGCTACTTCCCAAAGTTGTTGTGAAGATCCAATGACATAATAGAAATATTAGCTATTATTATTAAGTAGCAGAGGAAGGATTCAAGGCTAAATTCTCTGATTCCAGAACCATTATGCCATGCTGTAAAGACAACTAAGCTTCCAGTCTGGTGATGGTGGTGACATCAACAGAGATAGTTAAGTCAGGAGGAAAGGAGCCTGGAAGATTCCCAAACATTTAATGAGGAGCTGGATCCTTTCGCTTAGAGCTGCCAGGCTATTTTTAAGGGAGAAATCGTCATCTTTCCTTTGACGATGTATAGGATGGCAGGAGGTCAAGAATGTAGCACACACTGCTAGGAGCAAAATGGCGATTTAATGTAGTTGAGAATTGAGAGGGAAGGCAGTCAGGCAGAAAAATGTAAACCCATTATCACCTGGTCTCCTGCTCCAATTGCACACCAATTAGGGAGGAATGAGAGGAGAGGCAGAGCCTTCTCCTTGTTGGGTGTCTGGCAAGTTGGGGGAGCTTGCAGAAGGGTTGCAGATGCTAAACACCTGAAACTGCCAGACATTTCTGCTTTTATCATCTGATTAAAAAAAAGGGGACATCAAGGGATTGGAGTTGGTGTAAGACCCTGCATTATCGCCATTAAATTGTTTGTGAATCTTGCTGAGGAAGTCCTGGAGCATGCCTCCTTCCTGGCACCCCTAAACATCCCGGGTAGAATTGGAATCAATTATTCCCCTCTCCAGCTGCTCCATAGTCCTGAGAACTGGAAAGGCAGTTTTCTCTGGGGAAATGACAATTCCCATGCCTTCCTTCCTCTGTTAGTCCCACAGGAGCCCCCAGGGAAAAGAGTTAATCCCGGGCATTTATTATCATGTTAAATATTGTCTATAGTAAACCTGGGATAGCTAGGCAGTGAAGAGGATAGAGTGCTGTCCCTGGAGTCAGAAAGAACTGAATTCAAATCCAGCCTCAGCCATTTTTTTAAAAAATAAAAACCCTTACCTTCTTAGAATCAATACTATGAATTGGTTCTAAGGCAGAAGAGTGGGGTAAGGGCTAGGCAATGGGGGGGGGGGGGAGGGGTCAAGTGATTTGCTCAGGGTCACACAACTGGGAAGTATCTGAGGCCGGATTTGAACCCAGGACCTCCCATCTCCGGGCCTGGCTCTCAATCTACTGAGCCACCCAGCTGTCCTGCAGCCTCAGCCATTTACTTAGCCTTGTGACCCTAGGCAAGTGGCTTAAGCCTGTTTGCCTCAGTTTCCCGATCTGTCAAATGAGCTGGAGAAGAAAATGGCAAAACATACCATTTGTCATCTTTGCCAAGAAAACCCCAAATGGGTTCACAAAGAGTCAGAAGTGACTAAACCACAAACAACATAATAAATTTATTTGTTTTCGATGTGTTATGAGAAATGTGGCATTAAAAAAAGAGTCATCTGCCGTTAATGACTATATAAAAGAATCTTCCAAATCACAAATAAGAATGGAAGTACAAATCCCTCACACAAGTACCAACAACTGCCATACCCAGCAAACGGGCAAAGGTGACAAAAGAGAGGAGTAGTTGATGTTAGAGGGCTTGTAGTACACTGTTGGCAGAGCTGTGGTTGGCTTTCACATCCTGAAAGCAATTTGGAATTAGGCTGAGAAAGCAACTGCCCTTGGACTCGGTAGACACATCACCTCTAGGAAGTCAACAAAAGAAGAAACAAAAAGGTCCCAGACACACGAAAAGATTTATGGTGGTAGAACTTTTTGTAGTAGCAAAGAAGAGAAACAAAGGAGATGCTCATCATTTGGAAAATGGTTATACCAGTTGTGGCTTCTGGAACATCATTGTCACATAAATAGGGAGGATGTGAAGAATTCAGAGGAGAATGGGCACATATACAAATCAATGAAGGGTAGAGTAAGCAGAGGCAGGAAAACAACATACGCAATGATTACACCAATAGAAGTGGAGATAAAAACAACAAAATTAAACTGAATGCTGGGTAATTGCAATCACTGACCCCAGAAGATAAGACAATTCACCTTCCTTCTTTCATTGGAGAGGCTGGAGATGATGGATCTGTGCCCGGACAGAGTTGTTGGATTCAGTTGATGTATTGGTTGAGTTTGTGGGATTTTTTCTTTTCTTTTACATCTTTCTTTTGTGTTTCGTGTTCTAAGAGTTGGCCCGATCTATCAGGGAGAAGGGAGGGATATGTTTGGAAGTAAAAGTGAGATAAAACTGAAAGACTGCAGTAAAAAATTGTTAAAGGGGACAGAGTTCAACAGGGAAGGCTTCCTGGAAGAGATGAGCCGGAGGCAGCAGCATCCGTTCAGCTCATGAGAGCTTGTGGCCACTGAGAGCCCCAAGCCCGTCCTTGGTGAGGAGATCCATGTGGCGGACACCAGAGCCCTGACCTTGCACGGGTCACCAGCCTGGAATGTGCAGAGATGGCAAAACAGGGAGGCATCCCCTGCTGTGGTCCCCAGCTCAGTGTTTCCAGCCTCATCCTTCGGGAAGGTCACATCTCAAATACTGCTCCCCAGGCCCCTTTCCAAGTCCCGTATCTTTGAGTGGGCCCCAAACTGTAATTATCCTGAGGAGCAGAATTAAGCTACTGAAGTACATGTGTTGGGTGTTGAAGTGGGCTTGGGCAGGGTAATCCCTGGAGCCCTGAGAAGCTTTCCCCCACCCCCAGCCAGAGCCCTTGTACAGTCGGTGCTGGAGCCGGTTTGGAAACGTTCCTGCCGCCTGCTCCCAAAGTGCCCGAGAAGCAGCGAGGGAAGAAAGGTGGAACGGGAATCGGGGGACCCTGGCTAGCCGCGTGACCTCAAGGGAGCCACTTCGCTTCTCTTGACCTCAATGTCCTTATCTGTAAAATGGGAAGATCGGAGGTGTAGAAGACCACGAATAGTTGTGCCTCTCCCTGGACCCATTTTCAGGAAGGCTGCTTCTTTATATCAGTGTTTTCTCATTTCAGCAGACCAGCTTGGAGTCCTTTGGCATTGGCTGCCTTCTCGCTGTTTCTCTCACAAGACAAACTCCATCCTCGGAGGTCTTCTGTGCCTGGAATGCTCTCCCTCCAGACTTCTCTCCAATCCCACCTTCTTCAAGAAGTCCTTTCTGGTGCCTCCCCACTGCTAGTGCCATCCCTCTGACATTATTCCCAATTTATCCCGTACATATCCTATTTGCCCAGAGGGGCTACCTGTTGACTCCCCCATTAGACAGTGAGTCCTTGAGGACAGGGACTGTTTGGGGCATAACACCCCACCCCACCCCACAGTGTTATTGGGGAGCAGAGGAGAATTCTATTTTTTACAGATATTTGCAAAAGGGGCTTAGAACAATGCCTGGCACACAGTGGGGGCTCTATAAATGCTTATTCCCCTTCCCTCTGGGGATACACATCATTACTTCTCCCCGCCTTTCCTTCCATGGGATTCCTGTTCATCTCCCACTAGATAGAAATCCTTGTTACAGACTTTACTCCATGCACTCTAGGTGTTCCTCTGGTTCTTTTAAGAGCCCTTGAATATTAATCCTCACTCTTGTTAAAAGCGAAGAGGTGGGTAGAGTTCTGAATTCAAATTCTGCCTCAAACCCCTTATTTAGCTGGGCGAGTCACCCAACCTCCATTTCCTATCTGAAAAGTGCAGATAAGAGAGCATCAACCTCATAAGATGAAATTAGAAAATGTCAGTAAAGCATGTTGCCCTCTTTGAAGCTCTATCTAGTAAACATGAGCTATCATCATTTATTACTATTATCACATGGCTGAAGCGCCTCCTTTCATGAGGACCTATTTGTTGTAGGACATCTTCTGATGCAGCTTCTGAAACGCTAGCCCTCGTCTGACTTGGGTGTGTGGGTATGCCCTGCTGTCACTCGATCTGCTCCCTTAGCTGAGCTGTGGGCTGATGTGCTAACATCTCTACTCTCCCTGGCTCGCCAGCCTGGATCGCCTTCAGATCATCGTTCACAATCACGTGGCAAGCCAGCCAAAAGCTGAGTGAAGAGGGCGTGAGATCCCTTTCATCCTCCACCATGCCCTTGGATGTCACGCACAGCAACCCAGGAGCAAGGATATATACATATGTATGTACTTATATGGGCATCTAGGTGGCACTGTGGGAAGAGGACTGGGGCTAGAGTCAGGAAGACTCACCTTTTTGAGTTCAAATCTGGCCTCAGACACTTACTAGTTGTGTGATCCTAGGCGAGTCAATTAAACTTATTTGCCTCAGTTTCCTTATCTGTAAAATGAGCTGGAGAAGGAAATGGAAAACCACTCCAATATTCTTTCCTAGAAAAACCTCAAATGGAGTCATGAAAAGTCAGACACAACTGAAGAACAACAACATATATGGATATAAGGATATAAGTATAATATCCATGGAGGTAGCTGGCCAGCATGGTAGATAGAGCACTGACCCTGAAGTCAGGAAGATCTGAGTTCAAATCCAGTCTCAGTCTACTTACTAACGGTGTCATCCTGAGCAAATCCTTTGACCTCTGCTTGCCTTAATCCACTAGAGAAGGAAATGACAAACTACTCCAGTTTCTTTGCCAAGAAAACCCCATGGACAGTATTGGCACACTATGGTCCATGGGGTCACAAAGAATTGGACATGACTAAACAACAACAACATAAATACAGTGTAAGTCTTTAATAAACGGTCTCCATGTATAAACATATCCACGTATAGGTGAACAATAATTAGTGTAAATAATGAATCTTGTGAAGTAGTTGAATTATTTGAATTCTTACTGCATATTTTAGGTGGACTGGAGCCAGTTACTATACTTTGTTTCTGTTCAGTCATTTCGGTTGTGTCTGACTCTTGGCGTCCCCATTGGGGTTTTCTTGGCAACGAACCTGGAATGATTTGCCATTTTCTTCTTTGGTTCATTTTTTACAGATGAGAAAACTGAGGCAAATACCATATTTTACATAATTACAACTTTGGAGTAATGTAATTTTGAATATATGCAACCACTTCATGGGACTCATTGCACTAATCGTACTTTTGTCTCACTAGATTACTAGCTACTTGAAGGCAAGAACCGTATCTTATTTGTTTTCGTAGCTCTTAAAATGATCCATCTATATCCACAGGCAATACAAGAACAAATGCTTATTGAAAATAATTGGAACTGAATTGTGAAATCGCAAAGATTTTTCTCCTATAGGACCAGCAGATCACAAAGGTTTGCTTATAAAGCAGTGCACTTGTTCATTTAACAAACCCACGTAGTAATTAGACATAATAAACACTCAAATACTGTTGAACGAATGAATACATAATCTTCCCAGAGATGTGATTAACTTTCTTTTTGTAACTGATAAGGATAGACTGCCTTACTTTTGGTCTTAGAATAGAGTTGGTCTTCTTCTCTTTAGTAATCATTCTTCAATTGTCTTAAGATTTGAAATTATATCATCAATTAGCTTTATGACCTTGAAACAGTCCTCTGGGACTCAGTGTCCTTATTTGTAAAACAAAGTTATTAGACCAGAGGATGACTAGGGCCCATCCCCTTCCAGATTCTATAATTCTAATGTGATAAAAGAACATATCCCTGAGGACTGAAAGAACTTACTTCCCAACACCTCTTGTACAGGACTCCTTCTTGCCAATCTCACACCCACCATCCAATGTCAAGCCCCCATTACTTCTCACCTAGACTCTTGCAATGGTCTCCTAATCAATCTTCCTGTCTCCGATTTCTTTCCACTCCCATTCATTCTCCATTTAACTGCCAGACTGATTTTTCCAGTGGTTCCCTCTCTGATCAAATATAAAATCTCTTAGTTGGCATTCAGAGAGCTTCATAATCCAGCCCCCTTCTGCCTTTCTAGTCCTCCTCCATGTTACTGCCTCTATGTACTCACCATCTATCTACATTGGTCTCCTACTCTCAAAACACAACGCTCCATTTGCCCTGATTGTCCCCCATGTCTGGAAGGCTCTTCTTCTTCACCTCTGGCTTCTTTTATGTCTCAGCTTAAATCCCACCTTCACAAGGTTCTCCACTGGCAGCTGCTAATGACTTCTCCTCCATCTGCTTTTCATAGAGCTTGCATGAACCTGATTATCCTCCATTAGAATGGAAACTCCTTGAAGGCAGGGACTATTTTTGCCTCTTTATATCCCCCCAGTGTTTAGTACAGTGCCTAGCACATAGTCAACACTTAATAAATGATTGTTGACTGACTGAGTATAGATGGTTCCACAAAACCTATTCTCACTACAAGTCAACTAACAAATAGATGCTCCTGTTAAAAGTCTCCACTGTTGTACTTGGAGTTTTCAGAGATCAGGAGCATCCTTTAAGCTTAGATTAAAGACAACAAAGAGAAAATATTGTTATCCGTTCCTTTTGTGACCCTGGATAAGTCATTTCTCTGGGCATTGGTTTCTTAATCTGTAAAATGGAATGATAATATTTACACTGATAGTTGATAATAATGGGAAAATATTATCAACTACCTGGGGCAGCTGATAATAATAGCCAACATTTCTGTAAGATATACTATTTGCCAGGTTCTGTGCTAAATACCTTACAATTATTATCTTATTTGATCCTCACAACGACCCCAGGAGCTAGGTGCTATTATTATCCCCATTTTGTAGATGAGGAAACCAAGGCATACAGATTTAAGTGACTTACCCAGTGTTATACAACTAGGAAGTATCTAAGGCCAGACTTGAACCCAGGACATTCCTTCTCTAGGCCTGGCTCTCTTTATCTTCTGAGCCACCTAGATGCCCCCACCTTTGAAATCATTCCAATTCCTCACTGAGTAGCCCCTCCAAGCTTTCTTGTTATTGTTTAGGAGTGTCCAACTTTTCTTGACTCCCATTTAGAGTTTTCTTGGCAAAAATACTGAAACAGTTTGCTATATCCTTCTCCAGCTCATTTGAGAGATAAAGAAACTGAAGCAAACAAGATAAAGTGACTTGCCCAGGGTCACCCAGCTAGTAAGTGTCTGAGGCTAGATTTGAACACAAAGCTTCCTGATTCCAAGCCCAGTGCTCTATCCGGTATACCACCTTGCTTCCTCTTTCAGGTATTGATAAAACGAAAAACCAGAAAGAAGAAAGAGAGTCAAGAGGGAAGAAGAATTGGAAGAGAAGGAGAGGAAGGAAAGAATAACCCAAAATTATTTGGGGCTTTACATTTTCCTTTTCATACATAATATCATTTAATCCTGACAACAAACCCTAGAAATAGGAAGGATGAGCATTATGAATATCCCCATTTTACAGATGAGGTATCTGTGGCTCAGGAAAAAAAATGATTTGGCCAAAATCATGCAGCTTAACAATAAGAAGAGATAGGACTGAAAATAAGGTCTTTGGAGGCTGAAGGCCATGGTGACTTGGAGAGGTAAAGTTACAGACTTAAATCTGTAAGAAACATTATTGGTCATCTAGCCAGCCCATTCATTTCACAGATGGAGAAACTGAGGGACAGAGAGGGAATGTTTGGGGCTCAAGTTTACACTTAGTCAGGAGCTGAATCCAGGTCCCTTGGTATCACAGGATCACAGAATTGAAGACTAGAACTGGGAAGGATATTGAAAGCCACATGGGTCAGCCCCTTCATTTCAGTCACCGAAACTGAGGCCCAGAATGATTTTCCTAATAATGCAAAGGTATAGAGCATCAGAGGCCAGATTTAAATCCTGATACTTTAATTCCTGGGTCAGGTCACTTTCCTCAGTACTATCCTGTTCAATCAATCAATGTGTCTGTCATGATGCTGGGTGCCAAGGATATAAAAAATAAAAGAATTCTAATTTCTGCCCCATCAGTTCCAAAGTCAAGGGTGGTTTATCCTCCCTCAGAAATGGGAGAGAAGAAATGGTACATCCATCCAGCTTTCCTGTCCCCTCCATCACCAGGTAGGCTAAGTGCTTCCTCCCCCAACTCCCCCCCCCATACTTCCCCCCATCTCTCTCTCTCTCTCTCTCTCTCTCTCTCTCTCTCTCTCTCTCTCTCTCTCTCTCTCTCTCTC
>NC_058131.1:34776045-34788377 GCF_016433145.1 Gracilinanus agilis | reverse complement strand
ATCTCTCTCTCTCTCTCTCTCTCTCTCTCTCTCTCTCTCTCTCTCTCTCTCTCTCTCTCTCTCTCCTCTCTCTCCTCTCTCTCTCTCTCTCTTCCCCTCCCATGAAGACAAGAGGAGGCCCCGTCCAGGAGACTTCCACAGGGAGGAAGTCAGAGAAAAGCTGCCAGGGAAGCAGCAAAGGTGGGATTTCAGCCCTAGTAGACTCCCCCATTCTTCTCCTGAGACCCAAATCCCACACTCACTTACTTCACAGCACTCACTTTTAACCTGCCAAATGCCACTAAATCTGAAAATTAAACCTCTGATTACGGAATGTCTTTTGATGTAAAAATGTGGGGATTTTTAAAATGTAATTATTCATACACTAAGGTTTTAATTGTGCTGCTTTTCTTTCTTTTTAAGGGCAAGGTGATTCCCCCACACTCCCCGCCCCTCCACCACTCCAAGCCTGTCGAGGCAGGTCCCCCAAGGATGTGTAAGAGAGGAACCAGCCCGGTGCATGGGGAGGGGCACTGGCCTAGAAATCAGAAGACTTGGTTTCCAGTTTCAGTTCTGCAGCTAATTAGCTGTGTGACCTTAGGCAAGTCCCTTGAACTCTTGGGATCTAGGCTTTCTTATCTGCAAAACGAGGGGACCCAACAGGAAGATCCTTTCAGTTCTAACATCCTCCTCGAGTTCTGATCCAGCCCACCCTAATCTTTGCCTTCCTTGATCTCATGATGGGCCCCTCTCTTGTCAGTGCTAGAGGGATCAGGAGTTACTGATTCTCTCCCTCATTTCCCACTCCATCCAAACTTTCCTCCTTGCTTGGCCCCAAGTGTGATGTTCCATTTCCCAGGCACCTCATGCTTGAAACACTATCCTTCCCCATCTCTTCCTGAAATTCCTCAGCTCTCTTCAAAGCTCAGCCCAAATGATTTCCCCTTAAGGAGAACTTTCTCACGTCCAAAATTGTTGCTGCTCCCTTCTTCCCTCCCTCAGGAAAATTACTTTGCATTTTCTTCATAGGTGATATAGTAGACAGAGAGCTGGTCGGGAAGAATTGAAGTATCATCTAGCATATAATAATAATAATATGAATAATTTTATACATTTCTATAGCTATGTGCTAGGCACAGTGCCAAATGGTTTATAAATATCTTGTTTATTTTTCACAACTTTGCTAAGATAAGCGCTCGTGTTATTTCCATTTTATTAATAAGGAAACTAAGAAGCAAAAGTTAAGTGACTTACCCAGTGTCACACAGACAGTTCGTATTTGAACTCAGGTCTTCTTCTTGATTCCAGACCCCAGCATTCTATATCCACTGTACCACTAAATTCCCATGAAGGTTTAATAATATACCTAAGGTCACATAGGGCAGGTAGGTGGCAGAGTGGACAGAGTATTTGCTTGGAATCAGGAAGACTCATCTTCATGAGTTCAAATATGGCCTCAGACATTTACTAGCTGTGTTACTCTGGGCAAGTCACTTAACCCTGTTTGGCTCAATTTCTTTACCTTTAATGTGAGCTGGAGAAGGAAATGGAAAACCACTCCAGCATCTTTGCCAAGAAAGCCCCAAAGAGGATCACTAAAAGTCAGACAAGACTGAAAAATGACTACACAACAAGATCATAGAAGCAGTAGACCAAAGAGGTAGGTGCACCTCTGCCCTAAAAGTCAATGTCCTTTCCACTGTTCCCAAGCTGTCTCCTTTGTGATTCAAGGATTTCCCTCACAGGAAAGGTAGAACTTAAAACTGAATAAATGCTGACATTATATATTAAGGTTTACAAAGCATTTTTACACTCAGAATAAGCCCATGAGGAAGAGAATATGATACCCATTTTTCAGATGAAGAAGTTGAGGCCAGGACAATTTAAGTAACCTGCCCAGGGTCAGTCATTGTGCTAGCAAGCATGAAAGATAACCAGGTTTCTTTTTCCAGTGTTCATTCCACTAATCAGATCAGAATTCAATCTAGAAGTAAAGTTGAGATTGTTGAAGGGGAGACTTTGGATATATTTTTCAGATAAAAAAAACTAAGGTCTTTTATTTTGAAGAGAAGAAAATAGAGCCAAAAAGAACAAAGTCTCACAGATTTACAGAATTTAGAATTGGAAGGGACCCCAGCAGCTACCTACACCAATCTCTATCAAAAAGGAATCCCCTCCCTTACAATAAACCCAATAAGGAATCTCTTGTATTGGGGGGAGTCCATTTAAAGAGCTCCATTGGGAGGAATCCACTCCTACCCAAGAGTAGCCCAATCCATTTTTGGACAGCTGGAATTGTTAAGAAGTTTGCTTTTACAGAACCAGGAGAACCTTATACACAGAGATGGATATACTATGGCACAATCAAATGTAATGGACTTCTCTACTAAAATAGCATTGCAATGATCCAGGACAATTCTGAGGGACTTATGAGAAAGATGCTATCCACATCAAGAGAAAGAACTGTGGGAGTAGAAACACAGAAGAAAAACAACTGCTTGATCGCATAGGTTGATGGGGATATGACTGGAGATGTAGACTCTAAACGATCACCCTAATGCAAATATTAATAATATGGAAATAGTCCTTGATCAATGACACATGCAAAACCCAGTGGAATTACTTGTTGGCTATGGGAAGGGGGTGGGAGGAGAGGAGGGAAAGAACATGAATCATGTAACCATGGAAAAATATTCTTAATTAATTAAATAAATTAAAATGTTCAAATTTTAAAAAAAGAAGTTTGCTTTTGTTTTTCCTGCTATCAGTGCCTAAAGTCACTTTCTCATGCCTTGCATCCCTCACGTCTGGATTTTCCTTCTACGCCAAACAGAACAAATCGAATACCTCTTTCACAAATCAGCTTTTCACACATTTGAATGAAGTCAGATGGGAGATCTCTGCTGAGGCTTCTCTTCTTTAGTCTAAGCACCCCTATTTTCTTCAACTGATCTTCATATGTCATGGACTCAAGAGGCAATGTGATAAAGTGAGTATCTGAGTCAGAAGAATGGGTTCCCATCCCACCTCTGAAGGTACTACCTGTGTGATCTTGGAAAAGTCATATTTTATATCCTAGCCTCAGTTTCCTTTTCTGCCAAATGACTAAAAGGCATTCAAGACTTTTGTCAAATGACTAAAAGTCGTTTTAGATAGGGTGATGATCCTATGCTCCCTTGACCATCCCAAGTGCCTTCCAAGTGACTTGCCCAAGGCCACGAGAGAAAATAAAAAGAGTATCTTCTTTCTGACACTAAAACCCAAATTATTGCCCTTTTTTACCTCCTTGGCTAGGTAGAGGGCAGTCAGTGAAGGCACCCTGAGAAGAGGCCATGTGGAATCAATTTTAACTTCCTAAACACTAATATTAGAGTGATTCTAAGTCAGTCTGCAAATGTATGTAAAATACAGATAATAAGGGACATTCACTAATTAATTGGGAAATGATCAGGTTAGCTTGCATTAGATATCTCCCCCCTAGAATATATGATGTAAGGCAGGGATGGTGAAACAGAGCATTCCTCCTTTACCTGCACTAACATAGTCCCCTCAGTTAAGATAGTTCCCCCAAAGCTTCCCAGTGGGGATCAAAGATGGGAGAATCAGATTTGGAGGAGTTAGGAAGGAAGGAGATTTTCAATGGACTCTGCTGCCACCTCTTGGAAACAAGAAGAAAATTGTAGCTCACTCCAGAGTGCCCATCTCTGATAGCTCAGAGAGGCAAGACACCATGGTTTTATTTCCAGCAATATGGCGACCAGGGAGGATCCCAAAGTAAACTAAGAATGGCAATTCTGGGTCTTCCAGAACTGGAAGCGTTTTGTAGTCATCCTTAGTCTCTGGACTAGAGGCTAAGAAGGAAGGGAAAGACATTTGTTCAACACAGTGAAAAGTATCTACTTGGAACTAAAGGCCAGTATTGATTATATTGGGAAAATATTGGGAAATATCAGAAGCAGATGTCAAGCAAGGGGGATTTTCTGCCACACTTCTATGTTATACAGCACTAGAAGGGCTAACAACTGAATTAAGATGGGGAAGCTATATTGGGGAGATTGGTCAGATGGATGGATGGATGATGGATGGATGAAAGTAATTTCTTAAGTACTTACTATAAAAAGACACTGTGGACACAAAAGCAAAAATCAAGATAGTCTCTTACATTCTAATGGGGGAAGGCACCACAGAAGAGTTGTAGGGAGGGAGGGGTGCAAAGGTGAGGGATGTCACAGAGATGATTAATAGATTCTTAGGGTGATAGAGTGACATGTCCTTTCCAGGAATGATGGTGTAAGTTTTTTTTAAAAAATACGAAAATCTCTTACCTTCTGTTTTAGAATCAATATTAAGTATCAGTTCCAAGGTAGAAGAATGATAAGAGCTAGGCAACTGGGGTTAAATGACTTGCCCAGGGTGATACAGTAGGGAAGTATCTGAGGCCAGATTTTAACCCAGGATCTCCCATCTCTAGGTTTGGCTCTCTATCCACTGAATCACCCAATTGCCTTGATAGTGCAGGTTTGATAACTACTTCCAGAGCTAGAGGTGGGAAAGGCTTGCAGAGTGGAAAAAAAATATATATATATATTATATATATGCATATATATATAAAGGTATGTGGGTGTATATATACATAAACACATAAAGAAGCTACAGCATGCAGCATGGTGGGCTGGACTATTTGCCATTCAGAATTCCAGCTGCTCAGGAGGGAAATGAGTGCCATGTTGGAAGTGGCAGCTGGAATCCATGATTAAGATGGGAGATTAATCCAATCCAAGAAGCATTTATAATAGGCAAAGCTTTGGGGAAATGATGAAAATATAAAATGCTTCCTGCTTTCAGGGAGCTGCATTTGACTGGGAGTAAACAACGCGCACACACACACACACACACACACACACACACACACACACACATACACACACATACCCCAACATAAAATATGAACCAAGTGGAGATAATGAAAAAGGTAGTTTTAGAGAAGTTAGGGAAGACTTAAATGAACTGATTCAGAGGAAAATGAGTAGGACCAGAAGAACAATTTCTACCATAACCACACTAGTAAAAAAAAAAAAATAACTTAAGAATGCTGACAGAACAACAGCCAAAGTTTCTGAAGATTGATGATGAAGAAGGTTATCTAAGGTCTAACAGAACATGCAGAATGGAAAATATAGAACACATCCAAAAACTACATTTTGGACATAGCCGATGTGGGGATTCTTTTTTCTTGATGTAGATTTGTTGAGTTTTGTTAGCCAGTACTTAGCATGGTGCCTGGACACATAGTAAATGCTTAATAAATGAATTTCTTTCCTTTCTTTTGGGTTTAAATTTTTTTCCAGTGGAAGAAAATAAAAGCTTGTTAACTGAAAAAATGGTTTAAGATATATAAATATGTGTATATATCTATATTTATCTATCTTCAGATAGATGATAGATAGATAGATAGATAGATAGATAGATAGATAGATAGATAGATAGACAGACAGACAGACAAAGTAATTGGGGGCAGGCATAAACATGTGGGATCCATCAGAAAAGACCTGTAAAGGCCAGATTTTAACCCAGGATCTCCCATCTCTAGGTTTAGCTCTCTATCCATTAAATCACCCAGTTGTCTTGATAATGAAGGTTTAATAACTGCTTCCAGAGCTAGAGGTGGGAAAGGCTTGCAGAGTGGAACCCTGAAGGAAGCTAGGGAATCTAAGAGGCAGATAGGAGGAAGGAGCATATTCCAGGTATTGGGGGACAGTCTGTACAAAGACAGAGATGAAATGTTATGTGCACACAAGAAATAGCAAGCCAGTCTGGCTGAAATCCAGAGTACACGAGGTAAAGAAGCATGAATCAGGTTGGAAAGGCAAGGATGGAACCAGACTCTAAAGAATGTCTGCTGCTCCCACTACTCATCTAAATGTCCCACTGATAGTGGGTCACAGGATCACTAAATTAAAAGAGACCTGAGAGACTATCCAGCCCAAAGACTGCATATCATAGATGGGGAAACTGAGGCCCACAGAAATAAAAGGACTTGGAAGAACTGGGATTCCAACCCAGGTCCTTTGACCTTAAATAATAATAATGATAACTAGAATTTATATAATATTTTAAGATCTTCAGTGTGTCTTACAAATATTATCTCCTTTTATCCTCACAATGACCCTGAGACTTAGTGCTATTTTTTTCCATTTTACAAATGAAGAAACTGAGGCAGGCAGAGGTGAAGTGACTTACCCTACCTAGGTCATACAGCCAGTACTGTCAGGGGGAATTTGAATTCCTGAGAAAGGTCCAGTGCTCTATCCATTGTACCACCTAGCTGCCTAGGTCATCTAGTTCAACTCCCTTGATTCACAGTTGAGGAAACTGAGGCTCAAACGAGATCATTTTTGCTAAGTGCTCAGCACATAGTGGGCCCTAGCCATCACTTTTATAGGAGTCCCAACCTTCCTTAAGACATTTCTCCTGTTGCCAAATTGAATTTAACCTCCATGGGATGCCCCTTGTCTTTCTACCTCGACCCTAAGCTTGGAGGCGGCAGTAACTCTGAGGCAGACTTTTCTTCGGTTCCCCTACAGATCTGGCCCCGCGCCCTGGGTAGGGCTACTTTGATGGATGGCTGTCCAAATGGGCAGCTCCTGGGAAGACGTGTCAAGAGAGGGATGCATTCCCCAAATGGGCCCAAGGCAACGAGCGGGGACCTCCCCTTCTCTCTCCCACAAACAGATAACCTGAACCCTAGATCCTGCCCGATCATTGTGTTTACTTAGGGCTACGGATGAAAGGATGCAGACAAAAGGTTCCCAAGGGCCCTGCGTAGTGATCCATCTCAATTTCACAGCCCCAGCCCTCCACATTTCCTTCCATGGTTTTCCAGTGGACCTCCCACCCCCACCTGCCTCACACCTGACTTACCCAGGGCTGGGGCCCCACGACTTCAGGGCGGCTTTTAAATCATACCTCCTGGGAGACATCCTGACAGGGGAGCCTCTTGCCAGGCTCAAATGACCCATCAATTTTGTTCTCTCCGCCTTGATAGACACCTCTCCCTCCCTCCCTCCTTTCCATCCACCCAGATTCATTTCTGACCACCCAAGAAACTAACTTTAAAAGTCGAGGCAACTTCCCCTGGTGCTGCCCATTCTGTCTTCTTTAGCAAACCTGGTCTCTATTCTCTTCATCGAATATCCCTCCACCAGCCCCAATTCCCAAATTCTTTTCTTCTCCCAAAAGTTCTTCTTTCCTCCCTTTCCTCCTTCCTTCTCCAATTTACCAAGCAAGTTCTCTGAACAATCTAATGCCTCCTACAGTCCATTAAGCCTTGATGGCTTAATAAAGCAGATGTGAGTAGAACTGATAGAACTAGAGTTCAACATCAAGAAGACTTGGGTTCAAATGCTGTCTTTGAGACAGTGACCCTGGGCAAGTGACTTAACTGATCTTCGGTCTCAGTTTCCCAATCTATAAAATAGGAACAATAATACCTACCTTCCAGGGTCGTTGAGGCTCAAATTTGTGAGCTTCCTGAAGACACGAACTGCTTTCGCCTTTCTTAGCACAATGTTGTTGCTCAGTTGTTTGTCAGTTGCCTAAAATGCTTCGTGACCCCATTTGGCGTTTTCTTGGCAGACACTGGAGTCGTTTGCCATTTCCTTTTCTAGATCATTTTACAGGGGGAGAAAATTGAGGCAAACAGGGCTAAGTGACTCGTCTAGGGTCACCCAGCTAGGAAGTATTTGAACCTGAGTTCAAACTCATGAAGATGAATCTTTCTGATTCCAAGTCCAGTGCTCCATGCTTGATATAGCTGCTCCACCTGGCACACAGTAGACATTTAATCATTGCTCATTTGTTTAGTTCTATATAAAAGTCAGTGGCTATTAAGACTCTCATGGTCTACCTTTTATCAATAATAAGAGCATGCTACATGTCAATATTTTCAATGTGTTCTTGACCACAGTGTGCTTATCTTGTCTTTCTTTACCAGTTCCTGCTCTGTAGAGACCATCAAGATCTGCCATGTTCATATAGCATCTAGGATAGCACCATTATTATTATTAACTATTATTACCTAAATGTGGCAGGGCAGCTGGGGGCTCAGTGGATAGAGTGCTGAGCCTCGTTGAGTTCAAGTCCAGCCTCAAATACTAGCTATGTGACTTTGGGCAAGTCACTTAACTGCCTCAGTTTCCTCATCTGTAAAATGATCTGGAGAAGGAAATGGCCAACCATGCCAAAAGAACCCCAAATGAGGTTAAAAAAAAGTATCAGACACGACTGAAACAAGTGAACCACAAGAAGTGTGACAGCCAGAATGTCCTGGAAAGAACGCCATTCTAGTCAGAGAACGTGAGGGTGATACTTCATAGTTGGGTGACCAAGAGCCCAGACTTTTGGCTTCTCCGGGTATCAGCATCCTCCCCTGTAAAATGGGCAAATAACCTACTGAACCTCTTTCACTGGGCTGTCCAATAAGTGCCCTTAGTTAGGTCTAAGTCTCCCCTACTGTAAAGTGTGAGGATTAGACTCAAATCCTTTCCAGGTCTCAGTTTCTGGACCAAATTGTCCAGAATGGTGGTCACTTGTTGACTGGTTTATGGATCTCTTGAGAAGCCCTAAAGCCCTGTAGAAATCTCAGCCACCATCTTCATTCATGAAAGGCAGGATAGTGCAGTGGACAGAGAGAGCTGGCCCCGCAGCCAGGAAGACCTCACTGACACATCTTGGCTGTTTGACCTTCGCCTTGTCCCAAGTTCTCTGAGCTCCAGGACTCTCTCTGAGGCTCAGGATCGCAGAGGTTGCTGCCAGGAATTAGAAGGAGTTTCCTCATTTGGCCACTCATTCCACCACTGGCATCTCAGGTCCTGTGTCTAGCCCCATGACTCAGCTACAGAGAGGGAGCCCCCGCTCCTTCTGGACTGCTCTGGTGGGGTGGCTCTGGTTCAGGGCAGAGGAAGCAGCTAGGAGGGATGGGGAATCCATGTGGCAAAGCCTCAATCCCCCTTTCCTAGCCTAAAAGGGTTCCAGGGAAAGTAGGGACACAGCGGCCCCTAATGGGCATGATGGGAAGCATCTTCATCCCTCCCCAAGAAGTTTGAGGGACAGGAGAAGTGACCACAGGGCAAGCCTGGGAATTCTCTGGCTCCTAGAGAAGAGATCAAATGAGAACTTGAGCCAGTCTCCTAATAAGTGATACAGAGACTCCTTTGTGAGATCAGTACAAAAGGTACGATTGCACCCATTTTACAGGTGGAACACAGATCACACAATGTCAGTAACAGATGTTGACCTAGGTTCTGACTCCAAAACCAGCATTCCGACTGCTGGCCCACACGTGAAATGAGATGAGATGATGAGGTGAGATGAGATGAGATAAGATGAGATGAACCAAGGGAAACCTGTTGTTTGGATCTACCAGGGACCAGGCTATTTGGGTTAAGTAATATCCTGATTAACCGAGAGTTCTTATACCATAAAAGTTATCAGTAGTGTGACAGCACTGGAGTCAAGCGACCTGAGTTCTAATCTTGCCTCTGACTTGTGATCCTGAGCAAATCATTTCACTTTCTTGACCTCAGTTTTCTCATTTGTAAAATGAAGGATTGGCCCAGATAGTCTCTGAATTCCCTTCCATCTCCCAACCAATAGCACAGTCACCCTCCAGACTACACAAATCAGTACTTAAGTCTCTCTTTGTTGAATGAATAAATGATCCTCCAGCATCTCAAAGTGCCTTCAGCACTGTCAAACATTTATTAAATGCCTCCTGTATTCAAAACACTGTTCAGGCACTTGGGGGAATGCCTAGATAAAAATATGATAGATTTGTGAAGTGACCAGTAGGGCCATCATTATTTTCATTCAACAACTGAGGGAAAATGAACATGAGAGAGATGGAGTCCCCTGTCCAAGGACACACAGCTGGAACAGAGCAGAGGCTGGCCTCCCTGCCATTGTCGGTTCATTTTTTTAAGGGTTTTTAACCTGTAAATATCCCCATTTGGTTAACCCATTGTTAAACTGTGATACATAGAATAGAATCAAGCAGCAGTTAGACAATATGATTTTATTTACAAAAAAAGGCAAAGATGTCCCTGGAAAAATGCCTTCAGAAGCCCTGATGATGCTAGCTTCTCAAGGAACATCTCCTTTGACTTTTCTCTTCAGAATATGTTGGCACCTCACATAAAATTGAGGCAATGATTTCAGACCTCTGGCAAAAACCTTATTCAAACTCCTCTAATCTGGAACTTGTGATGATTCATTTCCCCTATGCCTGGAATACACTGATTTCTCATTTCTGCCTCATCAATTCTCTCTCTCGAAGATTCAGCTCAAGTATCCCCTTCTACATAAAGTTCATCTTGGTTCTCCCAAATGGTAGCACCCATCTTCCCTCCCTCTCTCCCCCCTCCTTCTTTTGTATTTATCTCTATTCTGCATATACTTACATATGTATTTGGTATCTCCTGGGATACAACATAAGCTTTTTTTTTTTTTTAAACCCTTACCTTCTGTCTCATATTAGTTCTAAGACAGAAGAGTGGTGAGGGCTAGGCAATTGGGTCAAGTGATTTGTTCAGGGTCACACAACTAGGAAGGATTTTTGAACCCAGGACATCCCAACTCCAGACCTAGATCTCTATCCACTGTGCCTCCTAGCTGCCCCTCAACATCATCTCTTTAAGAACAGGGACTGCTTCATTCTTTATATTTGTATCCCCAATACTTTGCTTGTTGCCTGGCACATAGTAGGATTGATTGGTACCACGGGGCTGGCTGAAGCTGACTTTTGCTCCACTTAGGAATGGTTTGCTGAGGAAAATAACAGCCCAAAATGCTATTCTAAGTCTGTGTAAGAAAAACTCTTCAGACGTATTAAAATCATTGTTCATTTATTCGTATGTTAATTATGGAGAGCTCTTTTGGTCATTAAAGCTGGGTCACCAGAGCCTTCTCCTGGTTGGTGTTACCTGGTGAGGAAGTAACCAAGAGGCATTTCTTTTTAGAATCATAAAACCCAGAACCCAGGAGCCTTCACCCCTGATCCAGACTCACCCCATAGATGGCAAATCTGGAAATGTGCCCATAATATAAGAAGAATAGCTAGCATCTATGTGATTCTTTAAGGCTGGCAAAGAGCTTTACATGTTCTATTTCATTTTCTCCCCATAACGACAGCCTTAGGAGGTAGGTGTTATTATCATGCCCATTTCAAATATGAAGAAACTGAGTCAGAAAGAAGTGACTTGCCCAAGAACTCTGGTCTTCCTGATGACAGTCCAGCGCCCTATCCTCTATGTCATCTAACTGTACATTAATATCAAAGAATCATACATCTTGAGCTGGATGGGATCTTAGATCATTTTCATTTGCAGAAATGGAAATGGAAATTCAAAGGTTGAGAGACTTCCTGAAGGTTAGAGAGGTGGTAAATAGCAGAGTCTGGATTTGAGCCAAGGTCTTATGACTTTCCATCCCTTGGGGGCATTCCCGACCCACTGAGAATCTGGAGTCAAAAAGACTCATCTCCCTAAGTTCAAATCTGGCTTCTGACTCTTAGGAGTTGTTTGACCCCGGACAAGTCACTTAACCTTGTACAGTTTCCTCATATTTAAAATGAGCTGGAGAAGGAAATGGAAAACCACTCCAGTACCTTTGCCAAGAAAACCCCAAATGGGCAGACACTACTGAAACAACTGAACAACAAAATAACTTTATAATAGATTCTTTACACATTTTAATCACTCTCAGCAAAATATTAGCTCCCTGACAGCAGGGATGGCTTCATTTTTTAATTTGGTCATTATAGCCTAGAACCTGGTCGAGTATCTTGTACATAGTAGGTGCTCACTAAATGCATGTTGCAATAAATGGGATTGAGTCTTTATTGTAAGAGGTACCTAAGCTCCCAGCAATCCCTGTGCTCAACTTAAAGTTAAATGTGCAGATTCAAATGGGAAGCATCCCGGGTCTCTGGAACAAAAAGGAAAAGCCAAACCAAAACGTGGTTATTTCTGGGAGCTCACGTCACCCTTCCTCTGCCGGGACAGATCCTCTATTTTATCTCGCAGCACTTGGGTCCAGTCGTCTCCTCTGCAAAGAGTAGTGGATCGAGTCGGCATGTGTTCCAGAGTTTGAATGTCTTCAGGAATCTCGGGGACCAGCTGGGCTTGGAGAACGGCATCCTGGAACTTGGCTGCTGAGGCTGGGGCCAGGCAGCATCTGGTCAAGCGGGGGGGGGGGGGATGAGAGGGGAGGTTGGGGTGGCCATGATAGGCAAAGATCAAGGAAAGAAGGAAGAAATAAGGGAGGGAGGAAGAAAGAGAGAGAGGGAGAGAGAAAGG
>NC_058131.1:34718102-34775700 GCF_016433145.1 Gracilinanus agilis | reverse complement strand
AAGGAAGGAAGGAAGGAAGGAAGGAAGGAAGGAAGGAAGGAAGGAAGGAAGGAAGGAAGGAAGGAAGGAAGGAAGGAAGGAAGGAGGGAAAGAGAGAAGGAGAGAGAAAGAGAAAGAGGAGGATATAGAGAGGAAGATGAAGATGGAGCAAGAGAGAAGCAAGGGAGAAAAATAAGAAAAATGGTGAAAAAAGAAATGGACTCCTTTCCTTGGCTGAGGTTAGAGCCTGACATTTTTCACAAGCTAAAGATGGGTAAAACTGAATAGAAATGAGAACTATGACCCAATCCTTTGGGTCACTGATGCCCCTGACTCCCGACATATCTAGGTTGCCTTCAGAGTGGCCAGGTTTCCAGGGTGATCACCCTCACTGTCAGTCAATAAACATCCATTAAACTCCTACTTTGTGCCAAGCACTGTGAGAAAAGGAACAGAGAGAGGACGGAGGGCTCACCTGGGAATCAGGAAGACCTATTTCAAGTCCTGCTTTGGACCTGGACAGAGTTTCCTGGTGTGATCCGGGGCAAATTATTTTATCTCTCAGAACCCCTAGGCAACTTGTTAAGTCTGTACATTGCAAAATAAGTGCCGGCCAATACCAGTAGAGGGAGTTCCTCATTGGCGGCTTCCTATACCAACCAAATCACAGTTTCAGGATCATGTCTGATATTGCCGTAGCTGGCCAAATGGTCATTCTCACCCATCTTCCACACTGCTGTCAAAAACATTTTCCTTCTAAGGGCAGATGTAACCCTGTCACTTCTCCATTCAATAAACCCTATGATCTCCCAATTCCCTCTAGTATCAAATAGAAATGTCTCTGTTTAGCTTTTTGTGAATTATAAGCAAACAACTCTTAACCCATCTTAGAATCAAAACCAAGTACTGGTTCTAAGGCAGAAGAGTAGTTGAGAGCGAGGCAATGGAGATTAAGGGATTTACCCAGGTTCATACAGCTAGGAAGTGTCCAAGGTCAAATTTGAACCCAGGTCTCTAGAACTGGTTCTCTACCCACTAAGCCACCTCGCTACTCCTCTGTTTAGCTTTGAAAGCCCCTCACACCCTCAACCTTCTCACCTTTCCAGCCCCTCAGGATGTCACCTTCTCTACTGCGCTCTGCAATTGCAGCCAACCTTGCCCATTTCTCCATTCTTCACACAGGTAAAACTTGTGTTCCATCTCCCCTCTATGGGTCATTCCCTAGGATCTTCCTTATATCTGTGGAACATTTCTTCCTCACTTTCTCTTCCCAGAATTCCTCTCTTCCTTTAAAATATAACTCGGGCGCCATCTTTCTCATGATCCTTTTCTGGTCCAGTCCCCAACTGCTAGTGTCCTCCCTCCCAAGGCTGCTATCACACTCTCCCCAAGTCTTCTCCAAGCTAAATATCTATCCTCAGTTCCTTCAACTCATCCTTCCTGAGATCAAAGCCCACTCAAACTCCCAGGAGCCTTTTATACAGGCTATTATCTAGATCGAAGTTATGTGTTGCAGTGGATAAAATGCCAGCCTTGAAGACAGGAAGCTTCGAGGTCAAATTTGACCAAGATAATTTACAAAGTTCTGTGATCCTGAGCCTTGAGATTCATTTTCCTCATCTGTAAAATGGGAATTATAATAGCATCACTGCCAAAGTCGGTGTGAGTACCAAATAAAATAAGATCTGTAAAGTGCTTTGTAAATCCTAAAGCCATATCAACGGTTGCTATTATTTTAGCAATATCTAATCATAGCTCATCTCTATCTCTATCTGTATCTATATCTAATCCTCAATCCTATATTTTTGTAGGTTTTAAAAATATTTTTTTTCTACAGTTCCATGTGAAAACAATTTGGAACTTTCATTTCTTTAAATGTAGAACTAAATTCTCTCCCTCCCCTCCCTCTCCTCCCTTCTCCCTGAGACTTGAAGCAATCTGATATAGATTTTACACATGTAAGAATGTAAACATCTTTCTATATTACAGAGAACTCATGCAGGTCGTTGTTTTGTTTTGTTTTTTCTTTCATTCGATTGTCTTTCATTTAATTTTCTGCCCAGCCTTGTGAATTCAGCAGGATAGGCAGGGAATTTCTATTGGAGAAATTTCATTCACTGATGCTGGTTAGCAACTCATTTGCCCCTCAAGGATTAAAGAGTTGTCTTGGGGCCGTTAGGTGGTTCAGTGGGTAGAGAGCCAGGCCTGGAGAAGGGAGGTCCTGGATTCAAATCTGGCCTCAGATACTTCCTGGCTCTATGACCCTGGAACATGTCATTTAGCTGCCATGGTTGAGCCCTTCCCGTTCTTCTGCCTCGGAACCGAGGCAGAGTGTTGATTCTAAGAGTTGTTTTTGGGCAACTGAGGCATTAAATGGCCACAGTCAGGAGGGAGGGAAGTGTCTGAGGCAGAATTTAACTTGGGTTTTCTTGGTTCCAAAGGGACTACAGCTCGCTCCCTCTCACACAGGACTTTATATTTTATTCAGTTTAGAGGTCAGTCTGCATCTTGGCTCACTGGACATCCCGTCCAGCTTCCTGTCCTTTGTCCGTTTGTCTACACCTTCATGTGGGGCCCTGGTAAAACTGAGGGGCAAGTACGGCCAACGTGAGCCGCCCTCCCTCCCTAGGAGAAGGGCGGAGAGGGATGCTCTTGGGCTAGATCACGGCCCCAAGGGGCAGCGTGGCTAAGTTCTAGGTCTTCCGGGAGCTCTGCCTGCTGGGTCCTGGGCATTCCTCTGCCCTGGCCTGATGGCAGCCCACCCACACGACGGAAGACGATCCAAGACGCTGCCGGGATGACGGAAGACTCCAGTCCTTTCACACAAGGATGTACAGAGGCATCTGCGGCACCCTTGCCCCGCCCAGCCCCCTGCCCAGAGAGGGAGCACGTGGGTGGAGGAGGAGCTCGTGGAACAGGAGTGCCGGGGCCAAGGCAAAGGGAGGAAGCCCCCTACCTGGGCTGCTCGCCGGCAGAGCGCCTGTAGTGGTAGAAGGCGGCCACCGCCGAGTGCGGACACAGCAGGTAGCGGTTCTCCTCCCAGCATCGCTGCATGGCTTCGAGGATGTCCTCGTCGGAAGCTGACTGGGAGTCGATGGTCTCTGAAAGCTAAAGAGGGCCAGAATCAAAGCAGAGCGAGAGCCGGAGCCACTGGCAGGACCGTGTGGACGCGGGCGTCGCCGAGTCAGCCAAAAGTGAACGGGCTGCTTCGGCGCTAGGAGTGAGCTCCCCATCACGGGAGGGCCCCAAGCAGAGCTTGGACAACGGCTGGCCAGGCCTCACCTCGCCTCGCCTCGCGGGCTTTCCTTTCTGGAGAAGAGGTAGGACTAGATCTAGATCGCCAGCGTCCCTTCCAGCTCTAAATTCCGGCCTGCCGGATTCGGGTCCAGAAAGGACTTATGAAGCCTCTCGGATGGAAGAGTCTGAGCCGTGCAGAGAACAACAGCCTCCTCTGCGGCTGCCTCCCCTGCGTAACTCCACTCGATGCGAGCCGCCCGCTGTGGGGAGCCACTGACCTTGGTGTGGAGTTCTCTGGGCAGACACAGCCTCTTGGTCCTGTCGAACTGCTCCATCAGGGCCCTGACCAGCCGGCCGTCAGAGCCCGAGCGCAGCCAGAAAATCCTCTCCATGTTATACGGCACCTGCAAGAGCGGGGCGGGCAGGAGCTCCCAGAGCCATCATGCATCCGGACAGCATTCCGGGGCGTGGGGGGTGAGGGAAGGGATGAGGGAGGGGGCGAGGGAGGGGGTGAGTATTTGATTTGAACCCAGGTCCTGTCTCTCCTCTAACACCTCTCAGATAACACTGGGTGACCTCACGAGACTTAGAGGAGGATTCTAATCTGGGGCACCACAGGGCTGCCTGTGGCGGCGTTCTGGGACATGCTGTACCTCCCGTCCCCTAGAGAGGAGGAGTGCCAAGATGTCGAGGAGGGGAGGGCGGGGAAAGGAGCCGAACAGCCCGGCTTTCCCGGGCCTCACCTGAATATCCATGGCGGATGCCAACGATGCTCTGGTGTTCCCTGAAAGTGAGAAGTCGCCCTGCCTGACCGTCCTGTGGATGATGTCATTGCGGTTCACCACGGTGGCCAGGCGGACAGGCAGACCCATCTCCTGAGCGATGCATCCCGCTGAGAACAAGGACAAGAAGCTTCAGATGCCTCCTCCTGCCAAAGGTGATCCGGATTCCTTGTGACAGCCCAGGTGAGCTAGTAATGGACGTGTACGGGTGGGAGCACGGTATTACCAGAATAGATATGGAGATAAGTGACTTATCCAAAGTCACCCCAGCTGGTTAGCTGACAGGGTTGGGATTCAAACCCAGGAATTCTCCCTCTGAACCTCATGCTCCCCTCCTAAATTCCCCAGTACCTTTTAAGGATCGCCCCAAACACCACATTTACAAAGCCTTCCCCAACTCCATCCCCAAATCTAGGGCTAATAAGAGCCTTTCCCCTGCGCTGGCCTTATGTAACTCTGCTTCTGTAATCCTCTTATTGGGAAGCACAAGGGATGACAGTTGACAATGTTTAGCTGTTCTGGGTTCAAATCCTGCATGACCTCTGTTGGTAATTTCCTTTTCTCTGGGCTTCACTGTCTAGCTCTATAAAGTGAGGGGTTTGTCCTGGCTGACCTCAGAGGCCTCTCTTAACTTTAATTCTATGACCCATGCCAAGGCTGGTCCGTGGGCTAAAGCCTGGGCATCATCTCACCAGCCAGATTGCCCGCAGCCCCGGTTGGCACAACCACCTCCACAGGGGGCAGCGGGCAGATGTCCATGGATGGCACACATTGGAAGTAGGCAAAAAAGTAGTGTGCCATCTGTACCAGGATCCGGGACCAGTTAATGGAATTCAGACTCATCAGGTTGTGCTTCTTGGCAAAAGCTACGTCAGCAAACACGGCTTTGATGGGCTCGTCCAGCTCATCGCTGTTACCCTCCACTGTCGGGGGAAAGAGGACACGGTGGTGGTCAGGAGCTTGGTGACTCCCAGCCCGAAGAGCTCCTCCTAGATCCCTCAGCTGGGCATTCAAGGCCTTCTGCATCTGATCCCATCTATGGAGCCAATCTTGTCCCTCAGCCCCCACACATGTAGCCTCCGCTAGAGGCTCACAGAACTCCATTTACACTCCTTCATGCAACCCTTCTTTTCATTAGAAGTTCTTCACCAGTAGGGCTGTTCTTCTGCCCTTTGTCCTCATATTTCCCAGGGCCAATAAGTGCTTGCTGATTGACTTACTGTTTGACTATCTACTATGTTTCAGTGTGGTGGGAGCGATTTCTGCCATGAAGGCAAGCCTCGTTTTCCTTAAAAGGTATAGAAACCATCCCTGAGGTTTCATAGGCCCAGAACACTAAGGCCTGGGACCCTGATGTCGCTTCCTGGTGGCTTAGGGACAAAAGGTAAGAGTCTGTAGCTGCCTATGACTAGGAGACCAATACAGCCAATAGAGGCCCCAAGCAAATCAGGGTTACATCCTTGCCAAAGAGCCTGTTCATGCTAGGACTAAATAAACTTCCTTTGGTTGACTCGGGGTGTCTCATATCATTCTCAGTCTCAAACTTGAATGACCATATAGAGGTCAGGCCAGCCTCCAAAAGATGGCTTCATCACATGTAAGTGAACCGAGGAACAATACAATCTTCAGAACATTAAAAATGAAGTCACTATACATTTGAGTGGTAGGGGAATCTTTCAGTACCCTTTGAATTTCAACACAAAGGCAGTTGTTTCCTCCCTTTAAAGCAGGAGTTCATCACCTTTTTTATATCAAGAACCCCAATAGGAGTCAGTGAAAACTATGGACCCATAGTGTTTTTAAATACATAAAATAAAACACTCATTATTAGAGAGTTGGTCAGATTGAAAATCTTCTATCCATCCATCCATCCATCTGTCCAACCATCCATCCCATCTGTCCAACCATCCATCCATCTGTCCAACCATCCTTCCATCTATCCACCCATCCATCCATCCATCCATCCATCCACCCACCCACCCATCCACCCATCCATCCACAGATTGATTGATCTATCTATCTTTCTATTTCTGGAACTTAAGGACTATGACTTAAGAACCACTGCTTTAGAGGGTCCCAGGTTCTAGTCTAGCCCTTCCAAGCTTAAATGACTCCCTCCCCTAACATTTCTTCAGCTCAAGATCTCTTGACCACCCCAGAGTGTTCCCATGCAGTCCCTACCCCTAAACACATGCACATTGTCCTCAATCACTGTTGTCATCTGGAGCTCCTGGATCTTAGAGCAGAGCCCCAGGGGCAACAAAACAATGATGTCTATGTTTTTGGCTCCACGGACACTCTCAATGGCTGAGCTCCCGGTGTCTCCAGAAGTTCCTGATGGGGATTAACAATAATGTTAACAATTCATATTGCAACTACTATTATTACTAATAATTTACATTAAAACAACTACCCCACCCACCCACCACCACCACCACTACGATTCCTACTACTGCTGCTGCTGCTGCTACTGCTACTACCACCACTAGCTTTCATATAAAGCTCTGAGGTTCACAAAGCATTTTATAAATTTTGTGTCATACGATCTTCACAACCACCCTGGGAAGTAGGTGCTATTATTATTCCCATTTTATAGTTGGGGAAACTGAGGCAGGCAGGGGTCTGGTAATTCTCAGCATCACATAGCTAGAGCATGTCTGAGGCTGGATTTGAACTCAGGTCTTCCTGACTCTAAATTAAGCTCTCTGCACACTCTGTTGCCCTTTAGTTACCTTATAAACACTTTGATGGTGCCATATGGATAAGAGTAGTTTTGCTTTGTTTTTTAGATGACACTACATGATTTCATTGTCATAGAAAACTCCTCTTTATTACCCTTGCAGAGCAGAAAGTTACTGGGGCATTGAGCTGCCCAAGGTCCTGAAGCCAATGTTATCAGAAGTAGCACTTGAACTCAGGTCTTCCTGACTCTCTACCCATTATGTTATGCTACTTTCTGGCTTAGAAAGCACCTTTTTCATTCCACCTTGTGAGAAAGAGGCTATTGTTGCACCCATTTTACAGATAAAAAGGATGATACATAAAGAGATTCATGGCTTGAACTATTCATTGCACACATATAATACATCAGAGGAAGGATTAGAACTCAAGTTTTTTCTGAATCCAAATCTTGCACTCTATCTACTAGGCCACAGTGCCAAATAGTTTAGCTCCAGCCCATCTCCAGAGAGAACCTTGAACCTCCGGAAAAGGCCTGAGACCACAGGCTTGAATGATTTCTCTGCAACACTGGGCATACAACCCTGACGTGGTCAACCATACATCAGAAGGACAAGCATGCTGACTTGCTATCTGACTGACCTTGTCCAGGTTGATGCCTCCTTCTACAGTTCTCCTGGTGACCAAAAGCACTCAGTGAATGGAAGACAGCTCGCCATAGTTCCAAGGACAGCCTATATTCCTGGAGCAACCTAAAACTGGAGCCTGAGATTGGGAGTCTAAAGACCAGGATGTGAATCCCTACCCTGCTCCTTATTAGCTGTGTGACTCAGTTTCCTCATCTGTAGAATGAAAGAGGTTGAACTAAAAGGTCTCGGGGGTCCCTTTCAGCCCTGGATTTAGGATCCTTAAATGAAGAGATCAGACTGGTTCCTTCCTTCTAGTTCTGATGCCTGGGATCTTTTCACTCCCATTATTCTCACCCACACACCTACAACGATAGTGACATGTTTCTGCCTTTTCTCCAGAAAGTACTGTAAGAACTGTCCTGAACAGGACAGGGACAGGTCCTTAAAGGCGTAGGTGATGCCGTGCCACAGCTCTAGCACATTCAACCCATTCTTCAGCCTGGACAGATGAACAACATCTCGGTGTCGGAATCTGCTGAAGGCTCGGTCAATCAGACCTAAATGGGGTATAAGAGATGACCGCAGTTTATTCACCCAACAATGTCTCAGTTCCAAATGGTCCACCTCCCTGTCACTGAGACATGGCTGTCATTTCATGTGAACAATTTTTCCTGAAGGGAATGGCTCTTTAGCACCCATTTTCTATCATGGAAGGGAGGAGGGGGAAGCATGTTGAGGTGCTACATATAATTTATAGGATGCCACACTGTATTCAGGAAGGAGAAAGATAGACAGACAAAAAGAGAAAGAAAGAGTGAGAGGAGAAAAGAGACAGAGGGGCAGGGGGAGAAAAGAGAGGGAGGGAGAAAGAGAGAGAAGGAAAGAGATAGACAGACAGAGACAGAAAAACACAGAGACAGAGAGAGAGAGAGACAGAGACAGAGACAAAGAGACACAGAGACAGACAGAGAGAGAGAGAGAGAGAGAGAGAGAGAGAGAGAGAATCTTTTTCATGAACAATGGGGATTAGATTAGTTGACATCTTAAGGTCTTTTCCTAGCTCTGATTTTTTTAATGTTCTTTTATGTTTTTTATTTACTTTGTTAAATATTTCCCAATTACATTTTTTAAAAAGCCTGACACTAAGTATCAGTTCTAAGGCAGAAGAGCAGCAAAGACCAGGCAGATAGGGGCCAAGCAACCCGCCCACCGTCACACAGTTAGGAAGTGTCTGAGGCCCAAACTGAGCCCTGGTCCTCCCAACTAGCTCTGATATTTAAAAAAATTTTTTTTAAGCTTCTTAACATTTTGCTTGTAAGGGACAGTTAGATGTCTCAGTTGATAGAGGGCCAGACTGGGGATTGGGAAGATCTAAAATCAAATCTGGCCTTAGATATTTCCTACTTATATGACCCTGGGCAAGTCATTTAACCCCCATTGCCTAGCCCTTACTGCTCTCCTGCTTTAGAACCAATACTCAGTATCAATTCTAAGACAGCAGATAAGGGTTAAAAAAAAAAAAAAAGTTGACCTGTAGAACTAGTGAAAAGCAAATTCCACCAGTCCGAGAAGAGCTATATAGGGTGATAAGATCCTAACTCTAAAGAAAGGGCCTCAGAGTCTACCTAGTCCAACCTCTTCATTTTATAGATACAGAAACTGAAATCAGATAGCTTCAATAAATGAATGGGCCTTTAAATTTCCTGTTTTTAAAAAACAAATTTTTATTTATATATATTTTTAAATCACCTGCATTTCCCAATATATTCCTTCCCTTCTCTTTGTCCTAAAGAGATTTCCTTTACAACAACAACAACAAAAAAAAAAAAAAAAAAAAAACAGTTCAGAGAAACTAACCAACATGAAAAAAGAAAGTCTGGGGATAGACTGTTCCATTGTTCCATGCCCATAGGTCCCCAAAATAGCTCAGAAGCAGGTAAAAGTGCCTTCTCTGAAAAGCATTCAGGTTCATATATATATATGTGTGTGTATATATATATATATTATTGATATTTTTTATTTTTATGCTGCTCAGATTTCCCCCTATATTCCTCCCCTCCCTGTTCTCAGGAGCCATCTCTTATGATAAAGAATTTTCTTTTGGAAAATAATGTGGAATTGATTGTATACTTTTATTTTTAATAGGTTTTTGTTGGTAACTTTGTTTCTTACATCACCTAGATTTCTCCCTCTATCCTCCCTTCCCTTATCCCAAAGGGTAGAAAAGGGGGTGGGGGTGGGGGGAAGGACAGAGGAAAAAAAATGGCAAAACCTATCAAAACCAGCAAAAAGTCTGACATTATTAGGAGTCCAATATAGCCCAGATCCACTACCTCTATGAAGGAATTGTCTTCTCTTACTTCTTTTGCTCTTTGCGATTTTACAGCACTTTGTTTCAGTTATTTTTTTTCTTTTTTTTTTTAACCATTTTCTTCTCTTTTTTTTCCATATTGTATATTGGTTCCAAGGCAGAAGAGCAGTAAGGGCTAGGTAACTAGGATTAGGTGACTTGCTCAGGGTCACCCAGCTAGGAAGTATCTGACGCCACATTTGAACCCAGGTCCTTCTATCTCGGATCCTGGCTCTCTATCCACTTGATGTGGACTAGCAGGGGACAGACAGTAAGGGGTAGTAGGAGGAACAGGACCCTCAAGCTCAGAAATTTTGCATTTTTCTCTAGTTAGCACTAGTTAAATATCAATTGCCAAACCTGTAGTTTCAGCATCAGTCAAGCATGAATTGTAGATTGTATCCACTGTGTACTGGATCTGGAACATTCTATGCTAGGCATCAGCTTTGTACCTTCTCTGTTTCATTCTTTGCTTACATTGTTCTCAGAAATAATTAATTACCCTTAGTGGTGCTCTAGTGTACCTCATCCCCTCCCGGGTTCCCACTCTGGAAAGGCTGCAAGACCTCTCCCTGACAAATGATGACGAGGTGGACAACGGAGGAACGGGGGAACCTGCGTCCTGGGGACTCTGGAATTCCAGAAGAATCCCCCAATCTGGGCCTCGCTCCTTATTCCCTATGGCAACGAGCCCCCAAACATACCTCCCCTGAGGTCCGAAAAAGGAGATGCTAAGCTATCAGAGCCCAATAAATACCCCAACCCCGATCCACAGGGTGTGGAAGCTCCACTCCTTGGAGGACGCGGCCACGCTATGGCGAAGCCGCTTTTCCACACTATCAGCTCCAAAGAGGCTACTCTACTAGCCCCTGGGCTAGTCCACCAGCCCTAAAGCTATCTGATTAGCCCCCAAATTATTCCACCAGCTTTTATGCCACCATAAATCACGCTACTTCAAATGAACTTTTCTTTCTTCTGGACTGAACGGAGTTCGAGTTCTCTCATTCTTGGGGCGAGACCCTGCTACAAACTGGGGTGTATTTTTTCTCCCACATCACACGGAGCCACCTCGCTGGCCCCAGGATCTCTTCTTTCCAACAAGCATTTGTTAAGCCCTTCCAAGGATTAGCGGGCGATCTGGGGGACTCACCCTTCAAGTCCTTCTTTGGAATGAGCTCTGGGTCAATGAAGAGGGAGCACAGCTCCAACACCAGGGCAGGGTAGGAGAGGGTGCTCCATTGTTGTAAGGTCTCCCTGTCCAGCTTAGGGATCTCTTCAGGCATGAAGAGTCCGCCATCGGAGGCGTACCCGGAGAGCAAGGCTCCTTCAAAGTCCACGCTGGGGGTTCCTCCCCGAGTACTGACGTACCTCATGATTCCGAGAGCCCTGGAAACCGAGAGAGGAGGCTTCTGGGGCTGGCGCAGACCCCACAGGGACGCTGCCAGAGAAATACTAAGAAATATCCCACCAAACACTCCTCTGCTGGTTGATGGATTCCTCGAGGTGGGAGTTAGAAACAGTTTGCATAAAGAAGCAAAAGTAACACGTGGTCATAGTGGGAGGGAAACTGAAGAGCTGCCCTTGGGACTTCTCCCAGCTGGGTCTTTCCCAAAGAGCCTCCTCCCTCCCTCTCTCTCTCTCTCTCCCTTCTGGGCTACAGACCCTCAGACTCCCTGGGTGCCTTCCTCCCTCCCTCCTCCTCCTCTGTACTTTCCATGGGTGTAACCAACCAAGTGTCTCACTCCTTGGCTCTGACAGATTTAAAGAGAGATGCCGACCCCGTTCTCCCGGTTTTCAATTATTCTGGCCCGAGATAATTATTGGTAAATGCGAGGGATAATCCACAGAGTAAATAAGAATGCTGATCCCTTTTGGCCCCAACTCTAGTGGTCAGTCAGCTTTTGCTGGAAGCCCTGCAGCGAGGGAGAGCCCCCCTCTCTCCCCAAGTAGCCTGGGAAGTTCCCCCCTTAGATCTGCCTTAAACTTGCCTCTGGCTTTGCCGCTCATTCCTCCAAGTTCTGCTCCGCCCACAGGACTTGGGGCGCTTTATTTGGGGAACTTAAAAGCCTTCTGGGTAGGGGGCCTCGGGCTCCTCCACCCTACGGCCCCCAGGGTCCACGATCCAAGAACCGGTGTTTGACAGATAACGAAACCCAGACCCAGCTGCTCTGGCCGAGGTGGCACGGGCACGCGGGGGGCGGATGGGCCATTTGAACCGCGATCCTCTACTCCCAAAGCCATCGCTATCCCCAAGAGTGACCAGGGATGAGTCGGGGAGGGAAGGAGGGAGCCAGACCTCTTTCAAACCCTGTTTCCCCCTCTTTGAAAGGGCGGAGGGAGCGGGCTTCTTGCCGCTCGGATCCAGGACTCCCTCTGGACCGGGTGGGGGCGGCAGAGGACAGCAGAGGCCGGAAAGGCCCCGGACTCCCGGGGAGGGACGTCCAGGCTGGCCCCGGCGCTCCCTCCGCTCCGCAGCTCCAAGGTCGCGGTCAGGCGAGGTGGAGGAGGGGCTTCCCCAACCTCGCTCTGCCTACCTTGCACTTGGCGCTGCGCGGGGACCCCCAGGGCGAGGCACGGGCACCTGCACCGGCACGTAGGCTTAAGGCCTTCACGGGTCCCGGGCCGTGGGCTGGAAGGCGGAGTTTGGTCTCGGGCCACCCCAGCCTGCCCCGCGGCAGCCGCTTCCACTCGGTCACCGCTAGGGGGCCCTAGAAGAGGTCTGGAAGGGGTCCTGGGCTCTAGGCATCACCTCCACGGCTGGAAGCTCGGCGAATCATCCCTCCGTAGTGTAGGTTGTAAAAATAACCCATAATTTCCCCACAACTGACTTCATGGACCCCCCTACCCCCCGCCGGAAATTCATGAGGGTTCTTGGACCCCAAGCTTAGACCCCCCGCCCTACATGCCCGCTAGCAAACTGCCTCTGTGAGCCTCACTTTTCTCACCTGTCCAACAGGTATAATAATAGCGCTTACCAGTCCTCGGCTAGGGGACCCAACGCAAGTCACGTAACCTCCGATCACGGGCGCCCCACTTCCCACATCTGGCAAGTGAGTATGATAATAGTGCCTGCCCTCCTGGGTTGTTGGCTGGGGAACCCCTAGGCAAGGTCTGAGCCTTACTTTCCCCATCTGTCGAATGGGTGCAATAATAGCATTGACCTCGAGGGATAAACTGCAAAACTCCAAATCTCCAGGAGCTGTCAGCACGGAAAGCCTCAGCCCCAGATTTGCACCCTCTTCCCCCTCCTTGGGGAGGAATCCCGCAGGCCAGCTGTCCAGACCCTTCTTGTTACAGAGAAGGAAACTGAGGCTCAGAGGCCCTGTGATGTGGCCAAGGTCACCCCCCCCCCCAAATAAGTCTAGGAGGCTGGCTTTGAGTCCAGTGTACTCTCCTCTCTTCCATCTCGTCCTTTTTTATTAAAAGGGAGGACACTGACCAGAGGGAAGGGCGAATGACCCCAAGGCAGAAAGGAAGGAGAACCCCAGGGGTTCAAATGAATACCCTTCCTATAACAGATAGGTGAGTGCCAGCACAATTAGAGTGAGTGGAGCCCTGAGCTGGAAGTCGGAACTGTGAATGTTCTCACTTTGAAGCAGTTGCCCTTGGATAATAAACTCTGAACCTCGCCCATAGAATGATCCCCGGGTCAGTCACAGATTTAAAGCTGGGAGGGGAGGACCTGGATTCAAATCCTCACTGGGCCACATACTATGTGTGTGAACTTAAGCTCTAAGCAGGATGGGCCTCAGTTTCTTTGTCTGTAAAATGAGGCTGTTGGAGTCAATGGCTCTTAAGGTCCCTTCCAGAGATATATGTATGCCTCTGCCCTTTGTAACTAGCCATAATTCAGGATCTAAGTGTGAGTCAATCTTATATTTGCCATAAATAGTAGGAGTGATGAAACTGAACAAATAAGAGGGTGATGCAACTCCCCAAGTGAGGAGGATTACTGCTGTATCCTTCTGATATATTCTGGGCAAGTATGGAATTAGAGAGTTCAGCAAACATTTATTAGGCACTCACTCTGCGGAAGACCTTGTGCCCAGCACTGGGGATCCAAGGACAAAAATGGGACCATCTCTGCCTCCTGCAGTGGGGATACAACAAATACTTCCTTGTTTCCTTGTGTCAGACTCTTGGTGACCCTACTTGGGGTTTTCTTGGCAGAGATCCTGGAATAGTTTGCCATTTCTTTCTTCAGCCCATTTTAAAGATGAGAAAAATTGAGGCTGACAGGATTAAGTGGCTTGTCTAGGGTCACACAGTAGATGTCTGAAGAGGACAGATTTTAAACTCACATCTTCCTGACTCTGGACTTGTTTTACTCACTGTAGCACCTAGCTGCCCTGCGTTGTCATTCAGTCATAGCTGATTCTTGGTGATCCTGATACATGGATACATGATTTAGACATAAAAGGAGATATCATAAGCAAATTAGAGCAGAGAACATATTACCTATTAGATTTATGGATAGGAGAGGAATTTAAGTGATAACATGAAATGGAGAGTATTGTGAGATATAAAACAGATAATTTTGAGTACATTAAATTGAAAAAGTTTTCTACAAATAAAACAAATATTGCAGAGATTAGAAGGAAAGCAGAAAATTAGGGGGAAATTTTCATATAAAGGCTCTGTATCAAAAATATTTAGAGAACTTTGTCAGACTTATGGAAATAAGAGCCATTGCCTATCTGATAAATGGGCAAAAGATATAAACAGTTTTCAGCTGAAGAAATCAAAACTATATATAGGTACATGAAAAAATGCTCTAAATCACTACTGATTAGGGAAATACGAACCAAAACTATTCTGAGGTATCACCTCACATCCATCAAATTGGCTGAAATGGCAAAAGAACAAAATGACAAATGTTGGAGGGGCTGTGAAAAAGTGGGAACACTAATACACTGTTGGTAGAACTGCAAACTGATCTAATCATTCTGGAAAGCAATTTGGAATAACACCCAGACAGCTATAAAACTATGTATCTTTGGACTCAGTAATACCACTGATGGGTCTATTTCCCAAGGAGATTAGGGAAAAAGGGAAAGAACTTATATGTTTCAAAATATTTATAACTGCTTTCTTTGTGGTGGCAAAGAACTGGAAATCAAGGGGATGCCCATAAATTGGGGGATGGCTAAACAAATTGTGATATATGATTGTAATGGAATACTACTGTGCCATAAAAAACAATGAGCTGTCTGAGTATAATTCCAAATTGCTTTCCAGAATGATTAGATCAATTTGCAGTTCTACTGCAGCATTACAGATGAAGAAGAAATTGATGGCCCGAGAAACCCTGAGTGCCCATGGTCATCCAGGTAGTGTTCAAGGTGGGATTCAAACCCAGGATCTCTGACAGAAGGACTGGAAAGATAAGAAAAGATGGTATGGAGTGGCTCGTTATCTTGTTAGCATAGATGATGAGACTTAAGATAGTGTTAAAGGAGTCAAAATCCAACTGAAGTTTTTCCTGCTAACAGTGATTACATGTTGCTTCCTCTTGGTGTCAGAAGAGATTTCGTATCCTGGTGTCACAGCTATTAATTCTCCCATTTATGTTTCTCCCAAATGTTTGCCAAATGGATTTGAACCTTGAAGATAAGAAATGAAAGCATCACAGTTCCTCCAGCAGACTGCCCAAATTTCATCCTCTTATTAGATCATTAGTGGTTACTTCCTATGAGTCACTTAAGTACTTGAATTCTTTTTCTTTTTCCAGATCTTAAGTAGCTGTGGCCGCTGAGGAGGTGGAGTCTCCATCACCTAAAGAGGCAGCTATCAGATCATATTTCCATGAACAAACTGCTTTCGATCCTTCCCTCTCCACCTCATCCATCAAAGCTTATCTGTAGTTATTTATGTCTTATTCACCAATAAACTAATCTGATAAACCAATCTGCTGACAAGTGCTAATGAGTTAATATATTATCCTCTCTGGATAACTTTTTTTACATTAATGGAAATTTAAGAATGTGCAATCTCTAAAGTGATAGTGATGAAGTCAAAAAGCTCTGAATTTAGGGGGCAGCTGGGTGACTCAGTGGATTGAGCCAGGCCTAGAGACGGGAGGTCCTAGGTTCAAATCTGGCCTCAGACACTTCCCAGCTGTGTGACCCTGGGCAAGTCACTTAACCCCCATTGCCTACCCTTACCACTCTTCCACCAAGGAGCCAATACACAGAAGCTAAGGGTTTATTTAAAAAAAAAACAATAAAAAAGCTCTGAATTTAGAGTCAGAGAACTTGGTTCAAATCCTGCCTCTGATACTTACCTTGGACAAATCACAATTTCTATGATTCTCAGTTTCTTCATCAGCAGAACAAATGGGCTGAACTATATGACCTCTAAGATCCTTTCTTGCCATAAAGATCTTAAATAACTGGACTATAATTCTGGACTTTTTAAGTAGACCCACCAGGGAGATGTTTTCAAGCGAATCCATTCCACTTAAACACAGGGCAGCAATTTTTTCTGTAAATCATGATATGGTTACACCAATCAATCAACTGATCAACATTTATTAAGTGCCTACTATGTGCCAAGCACTTTGCTAAGTTCTGAATGATAGATACAGAAATAAGCTAAGATAGTCCCTGCCCTCAAGGAGCTTACAATCAATTTGGAGAGACGTTGGGCAAACAAATGTATCCCCATTTAATCTTCAATAGTAATAGCAAGTAAAACATGTATAAACTTTGAAAATGAGCCTGACTCAACTACTCCTTTCAGATCTTTGAAGGGAAGGCCTTATTCAGTAAGTACATAATTTCCCCTTGATGGTGGTGGTGGTGGTGATGATAAAGATGAAGCTGAAGATGCTGATGACAATTCCAGGTTTATTATTCTCAGTTACTAAGAGTTGCCACAAAAGTCTTGTGTATCCACAGGGTGAAAGTGAGACTCACCAGCATATCACCTCTCTTTCAACCCTGTTTCTTTCCCCTCCAAGGGGAACTTAAGCCACAGGATGAACCTAGGAGACTGAATAGGACCCAGGGAGGGTGAAGAACATGTGGAGGGGGGAAGGGTGGGTTATATGGATCTCAGTGGAAGTAAATAGTTATATCACTGATTAATGGGTTGTTATGCTTAAGCTCTTTATGAATCTTCTGTATTCTCTAATGCTTCTCTACATGCCAAATGCCTTGTTACCTTCAATACTTGCCCAGGAGCCCAGTACCTGGACACAAGAGATATTTGAACTCTTCTGAGATTTCTCAGAGGAAAACCTAGGAAAATGCAAAATGAACCAATTATATATATATATAAATGGAGCTGCCCATGCAAGTAGTATAAATTCAGAGCTTGGCAAGTTGGGATACATGTTGTGTCTTTTTTTTTTTTAAGTATCAGCAGTGACTCATTATTCTCTTGGTACTATGTGTTCCTCCATGCAATAAGACTGGGACTCTCTAATTAGAGCCACGTTTAATAAGCAACCATAGCAGTAATAAACATGCCATCTTGGAAAGAGAGCCCATCCAATTTGGAACCATGCCCAAAGGGCTCTAAAAGACTGCCTGTCCTTTGACCCAGCCATACCACTATGGGGTTTGTACCCCAAGAAAATAATAAGGAAAAATACATGTACAAAAATGTTTATTGCCACACTCTTTGTGATGGCAAAAAAACTGGAAAATGAGAATATGCCCGTCAATTGGGGAATGACTGAACAAATTGTGGTATCTGTTGGTGATGGAATACTATTGTGCTCAAAGGAATAATGAACTGGAGGAATTCCATGTGAACTGGAAAGACCTCCAGGAATTGATGCAGAATGAAGGAGCAGAACCAGAAAAACATTGTACACAGAGACTGATGTATTATGGCACAATCGAATGTAACTGGCTTCTCTACCAGCAGCAATGCAATGACCCAGGACAATCCAGAGGAACTTAGGAGAAAGAATGCTCTCCATATCCAGAGAAAGAACTGTGGGAGCAGAAACACAGAAGAAAAATATATGATTGATCATGTAGTTCGATGAGTATAGGATTGGGGTTTTAATGTTCAAAGATCACTCTATTACAAATATGAATAACATGGAAATAGGTTTTGAACAATGATACTTGTTCATAACCCAGTGGAATTGCTTGTCAGCTCTGGGAGCAGGGAGGAAAAGAGGAGATCATGAATCATGTTGCCATGGGAAAATATTCCAAATTTAAAAAAAAAAGAAAGTGAGCCCATCTCGGCTGTTTCCTTTTGACTCCTCTGAGAAAAAGTTGCATTAACTTAGTACAAAATTTTCTCTGGATGATGATTCTTAATTGGGGTCAATTGATGGTCCAGGAGGAGAGGGCAAAGTTCTCTAACCTATGCCAGCCATCAAGAATCTTATCATCTCAAAGTAGTCCAAGTAATAAATGGGCTCTGAGATTTATTTCGAGGGTGATCAGAGGCTTCTGAGCTCAGCGCAGCCCTGTCTTAATCAGAGTTGATATTTGTCCCAGGTACTCCCAATCCCAATGAGATAAAGGAGAAACCAGGTCTCTTGGCCTGATGTTTGATGGTCATAAGGACTGGAGCCTAGGGAAAGGAAGAACAATCTCTTCTTCTCCCTCCCTTTCCCCAGTTCCTTGCCTCTGAAGCACCTGGCTTTGGAAAAGTGTTATGTCACTCCTTCTGGGCTCAGTACCCTGGTAGGTAGCCACTTAGGACTTTGCAAGACTCCACTTGCCCCCAAGATAATTTCCCCTTTTGCTTGCCAGAAAGCCACCATCAAAATGCATCTACAATACATTACCTGACCCAATGTCCTAGCTCTCTCTAATTAACACTATAGGACTTGCTGTTTCTTTAGCCGGTTAAAATCTTGGGTCCCTAAGTAGGCAGGCAAATTTCATAAGGATAGAGGTATTTGTCAATAGAATACAGTGGAATGTTTTGAGTTCAGAAGGTCTGGGTTCTTGTCCTATTTTTATTGGCCTGTGTGAGCTTGGACCTCCCTGGACCTCTCAATTTCCTTATCTGTAAAATGAAGGGAATGGTAGATGAAATCTCAGCCCCACCATCTTGTGATTTATAATCAATGTCCTTAGAAGCAGTCAAAGCTACCAAAGGAAGGAGGGCAGGCACTGAAGGAGAGGGCACTCAAAGTGTGGGGAACAGAAAAATGAATTTGCCTGAGGTTTGCCTACTTCACAATTTCACCTGCTCTAGAGGAGAGGTCAAGGAAACATCTCATAACACTTCCCTAATGCTTTGGACAGTCTCGAACACAATCATGCACAATCACTCTTTCCACAAATATTTTTGTAGGTGGTCAATGACTGGGGTTACAATAGGAGGATCCTTAACCATGGATTTGACATCAATTACTTCAGTCCACTGGAAGATCCCAGTCTTGTACATCCTAGATAAGTCAGGAGTTCTGCCTAGATTATTCTAAATGCCATTTCCTCCCTTTATTTAATATATACGTATGGCAATAATAATAATAACAATAATGATGATGATGATTCCCCATTTGAAAAATGATCAAATGATAAGAACAGGCAGTTCTCAGAGGAAAATATTAAAACTCTCTGTAGTCATATGAAAAATGCTCTAAATCATATTGATTAGAGAAATTCAAATTAAAATAACTGTGATGCTACCTCACACCTATCAGATTAGCTAACATAACTATAAAGGAAAATGATAAATGTTGGAGGGGATGTGGGAAAATTGGGACACTAACACACTGTTGGTGGAACTGGAAACTGAAATCATTCTCTTGAGCAATATGGCACTGAGCTCAAAGGGCCATAAAACTAGGTATACCCTTTTCCCAGCAAAACCACTTTTGGGTCTACATCCCAAAGAGATCTGAAATAAGGGGAAAGGACCTACCTGTAGCAAAATAATTTTAGCATTTCTTTTTGTAGTGGCAAAGGATTGGAAACTGAGGGGTTATCCATCACTTGAGAAAATGGAAGAACAAGTTGTAGTATATATTTGTAATGAAACACTGTTGCACCATAAGAAATGACGAACAGAATAAGTTCAGAAAAACTTGGAAAGACTCTTATGAACTGATGCAAAGTGAAGTGAGCAGAACCAGAAGAGCAATGTGCACAGTAACAGAAATATAATACATGATCAGCTTTGAAGAACTAAACCATCAGCAGCAAAGCAAGTCTCCAAGACAACCACAAGGGACTCATAAAAATGCTATCTATGGCCAAAGAAGGAACTGTTGGAGTCTGAGGCAATTCCCTCATGAGTTTTTTGTTGTATGCATGATTTATTTCTTCTATTATGAAATGAGCAATATGGAAATATGTATTGCATGAGAGCATTGGTATATATTTGACTATTTAATGCCTGATGGAGGGGGCAGGGGAAGGGAGAAAGAAAATCTGAATCCCAAGATATCAAAAAACAATCGTCAAAAAGTGTTTCTACATGTAACGGAAAAAAACAAATGATGATGATGATGATGATGATGATGAAATAGCCTTACTTAAGGCTTGCTTATATATAGTATCTTTCTTAAGATTAAATTTTATTTTTTTCAACCAGCAAAAATCTTCCATCTCCCCACACCTCAAATGAAGATGAAAAAAAAAAAAAAACTTGCAATATCAATGAAGTAAAATAAACCAAAGAGCAATAAAGCTAGGTATGCTTGTATATATGCATATGTTTATGTACATATACATATGTATAAATATATGGATCCCAATGGAAGAGAATTATGTTATTAATACTGAGTATATAAATATATACACACATATAATCCATATCCATATTCATACATGCAGATACATATATACACACCCACATATATATGTATATATATACTCTGAATTTTTCATCTTTCCTTCAGGAGGTAGATAGATTGTTTTATCACTAATCTTCTAGAATCACAATTGGTTGTTGTGCTGATCAGAGTTCCTAAGTCTTTCAAAGTGGTTTTTGTCTTTGCAATATTGTCATTATTAATATATAATATAATATATAAATATTATAAGAAATTGCTCTTCAGGTTCTGCTCACTTTCCAGGCTTCTCTGAGGGCATTGTTGTTTTTTTTTTAAATCAAATCTTATAACACAATAATACACCATCATATTCACATACCATAATTGTTTGGCCAGTCCCAAACTGATAGGGACTTAGTTTCCAGTTCTTTGCCACTATAAAGAGCTTTAAACATTTTTTGTACACCCCTCAGTTAGGAATGAAGACTAATCCATCTCTTAATGTTCCCTTCTTTTTATTCCTCTCTCTCCTTTCCCCCCCTTTCTGTTCTATTTCCCAATTGAGTGAAAAATATTCATGATCCCAATTGTGTGTGTGTGTGTGTGTGTGTGTGTGTGTGTGTGTGTGTGTGTGTATCCTTCCATCCTATGACTAGTTCAGATGAGAGTGAAGTTCAAGCATCAGCTAGCCTATCCCTCTCCTCCTTGTTTGTATAGATTTTGGCATCCTAATTATGTGAGATAATTTTCTTTAGCCTTCCTTTCCTTCCCCCTTTCCATGTTTTTTTCATTTTAATTTTTAATTTCCTTTCAATTTCCTTTTCTATTCTTCTAAGATTATTAAGACATAACAGAACCACTTCAAGGACTCCCATTTAATTAGATTCCTTCTACAATCCCTGATGATAATAAAGTTCAAAAGGGACACACTCAGGAGTGTGCCAGAATCAGCTCATATCTACTCATGAGGACCAATTTTAAAATGTTCAGTGTGAGCACTTACCCAGCAAATGCTACCAATCAGGAACTTGATTTATTATTTTGTTGATTAACTAGATTTAAGAAAGTGATAGAGAAAATGATAATAATGCAGATGAAAGCTAAGAGTAGATGGTATATACATTTCTTTTAAAGAGCTGATTGTTTAACATTTATTAGCATATCTCTGAACACATTTATCATCCTTCCATATTATTATATAGTTTATTCTTGTTTAGCTCTTTATCATTACTTAACCATATTTACCTTTTTATATTTCTCTTAACTCATGTGTTTGAACCTCAAAGTGACTACCCTCACCCAGTTATCAGGAATACTTGGAAGTCTTCTTTTTTAATAAAGATTTTTCCCTTGTAGGATTATACTCAGTTTTTCTGGACAAGTTATTCTTGTTTGTAAACCTATATTTTTTGCTTTCAGGATTATTGCATTCCAAACACTCCACTCCTTTATGGTTGTGGCTGCTAAATCTTGTGATATCCCAACTATGGTTCCTCAACATTTAAATTCTTTCTTTCAAGCAGCATAAAGATTGTTTTTCTTTCATCTGGAAGTTCTGGGTTTGGGCTATAGTATTTCTAGAAGTTTTCATTTTGGAGCTTCTTTTAGGAGGTGAGAGGTAGATTCCTTCTATTTCCAATTTACCTTATAGTTCTAAGAGATCCAAGTCATTTTCTTTTAAGATTTCCTGAAATATGATGTCTAAGCTCATTTGAGGATCATGATTTTGGGATAGCCAATAAACATTAAGTACTCTTCTGTGCCAGGAACTGTGCCAAGCACTGGGAATACAAAAAGAAGGCAATAGACAATTCCTGGCCTCAAGGAATTTGCCATCTAGAGGGGAGACAATAAGCAAACAAATATGTATAAACAAGCTATATGCAGGATAATTAAAAAAAATAACTAATGGAGGGAAGGTACTGGGATTAAGAAGGATTTGGAAAGGATTCCTGTAGAAAAGGTAATTTTAGTTAGGATTTAAAGGCATCCAGGAGGTCAATAGCCAATGATAAGGAGGGAGAGAATTCCAGGCATAGGAATTTATGTCTTACCCACGTAATAGCTAGGAGTCCAGTGTTCCTGGACTGAAGTGTACATAGTGTCAATGATTTCTTATATTACCTCTCCTCCATCTATTTTTCAAGTTAGTTGTTTTTGTTGTGAGATACCTTATGCTTTCTCATATTTCCCTTAGACTTTTGGCTTTGTTTAATATTTCTTATTGTCTTATGGAAGTATTACATTCCACTTGGTCCACTCTAATTTTGGGGGAATTTGTCACAAAGACAAGGTTTTGTACCTCTTATGCCAAGCTGTTGATTTCTGTTCCAATTCTTTCTTCCAAAACTCTCATTTCTTTTCCTATTTTTTTCCTAACACTTTCATTTTATTTATAAAAGACATCTTAACTCCCCAAAAATAACATTTCTGCCTCCTCTCTTCCAGGAATTCTATTTGAAATTGTATCCGAGTTGTGTTTTTCTTTGAGGTTTTGCTTGTAAATATTTGAGAGTCATTCTCTTCTTCTAGGTTTATGCCTTTAGCATCCTTGTCATCATAACAGATTTTTATGGAGGGATTCTTTTTTGTTTACTCATTCTTCCAACCTACTTCATGGCTTCAACTTTATGTCAGGGCCAGGAGCTGCATAATTCTGGAGAGAAGGTCTGGGCTGGTCCTATCACTGCTTTCTTAGGGTAGTGAGCGTTATATATAATTCAAGGATCTCAGGGACAACTCCGGATGAGAACCTTCAAGCTTTTAATGTTCCAAAGTGAGTCCTTGCATTCCAAATTTAGGATTTCTACAGTCAATGAGGTTCTCAGACATGAGATCATGAAAGCAGTTTGTCCATCCCTCTTTCCATATTGGCACCACTTTTTTTTCCTTAAGGAATCTCTATCAAGATGTCTACCTTTTTGTTTATCTTTGCTGAACACAGAAACCAGCAAAGTCCATTCACATCAAAATGGAATGGTCATGGAAAATGGGCACAGACTCTCTTCAGAGCTCCAAATTTAGGTGCCAGGATAAAAAGACATCAAACTTAAGAGACAGAGAAGAGAGTTGGAATATCCCCTGCAGAGGTGATTTCCTCAACCACTACATTTCTGGGAATGGGAAATTGTGAGACAAGACATCATTTATCGAGCCATGAAATTTCTAAGGCATGCACTCTTTCTTTCTGGACCTTGAAAGGTACTAAAAGCATGAGTTGGAGTGGGACACCAGAGTTAAGTATTCTTGCAATTGAGACAACTTCTGCCTGGGGTCGGGTTTGTGGAATGATGATTGATTCACACACACAATGATCCCAGGATGCTATTGAATATGAGTGAGAGGCTTAAAATATAATCATAAAGGGAATAGCTAGGTGGCTCAGTGGGCATTTCCAGGGATGAAATGAGGAGGACCTAGGTTCAAGAAGTGAGAGCAGAAGCAGTGACCACACCTCAGTAAAGCCTCTTTGGCTGGCAGGCTACACTAGGTTGAGAGTAACCAGCAGGTCCCAAACCTATAAATAAGTTAGGGGTGTGTCTCCCCGAAGCATGGGAAGACCTCTCCCAGCAGAATGGGTGGATAAGAACAATTTTTCCAAAAGCCATAAAAGCAGGTGAAGCAGGAATTGTGGAGAGCCCAGAGCTGTTGATGTTGAAGAGCCATCTTCAAGAGAAGGTCATCCACTGGATCCTGGACCATTGCCAGCTGTCTTGATCCTTGTAAAAATGAAAAATAAATACTGGGAAGCAATCATCTGAGTCATTTTGACATTTTACTGTAGAAATGTGTAAATTACAAAATGTCAGGTCCATGCCCTTCCCTACTCAACCAAAGGGGAGAGATCTCTTGAAAATCTCTTCTCAAGAAGGGGCAACAAGAGAAGGTCTCCTTCAAGAAGGTCAGGTCCTTTTCTAGTCTCTATTCTATGAAGTAATCATTTATTTCTTATATGGCAAAAAGCCAAGGTCACTCTTGTAGCTTCAAAGCCAACTGAGATATCATGTCTGGACACATTCCAGGATGCTGGAGACATGGGCACAACTTCCCTTGGCAAGGATATTTTGCCAAGGCACTTCAGAAGATTTTACTCACAATAGGATCATGGACTACCAATTCTCATACGCAATTATACAATCAATTAATAATTGGGATTATTCCTTACACATTATCACTCAAATATTGATTATCTAATAGGATTATATGCAGAGAATATACAGTTATAAAATAGTGGCATAAAATGAAATGACTTAATTAGATTATCTTTTGTACTCTGAACTTTGATGATGCTGGAAGAGAGACTGAGTCTGATGAGTTTGCGCAACTCTGTCTCACTTAAATATAATTTATATATGTCAAGACATCACTCCTTGATGTCATTGTTCCTCTTTGAAACGAAGGATGATATGATGTGGACTGAGATCCTTCACCATCCTGGTTGGCCTTCTCTGGACTTTCTTAAAATGAATACAATCTTGCAGATAGGAGCAGAGAGACTCTCATTTTTTGAGTCCTGCATTTATGTGTTTGCCCACCTAGCTTTCCATAATGGAGGACAACCCCTTCTCATTGGCTCCTTTTATGTGATATGGGCACTCACAACTTCCTCAGGCTGATGAATGTGGAAAGAATTGGCTAATATTTTGTTAGCTGGCAGACCCAGTTGGCAAGGCTTTGCTTAGTACCAAAGCCTGATGTTAGCTCCCAATAGTCTGAAGATCTCACCACATTCTTAGGTTTAGATCCAAGAACAGAGCGATTGGGGAAAGTATAAGATGGAAATAGGACCCATCAGATAGATCCTTTTTATACTTTCACCACAAAATAAGACAATTGTGAATCTGGGGAAGATAACAGAGCAAATTATTATCCTGAAGTGAGGCTTCCCACATACTTTTTCAAAAATAATTCTGGAAATGCTAAATAAATAAATTAATAAAAATAAGCAAATGAATGAATGAGTGAATAGCTAAAAAAATAAATAAATTACCTTCACAAGGTATTTAAAAATTTGCCGAGTGCTTTACAAATATGATTTCATTTTATCCTCTCAACAACCCTGGGAGGTAGATGCTATTATTATCCCCATTTTATAGATGAAAAAACTGAGACAAAGAGATGAAGTGACTTGCTCAGTCACCCAGCTAGTGTCTGGCAGGTGTTCTTGACTCCAAGACTAGTGCTATATTCACTGTGACACTTACCTAAATGAATCAATGAGAATTACTAAAAATCTATGCAATTCAAATATTCCTGATTTGTAATGTATTTTTTAAAATAGGAAGCAAAAGGCACAATTTGAATCAGCTGAGCAGGTAAAAAGCTAGGTTTGGAGACAGGGAGGTCCTTGGTTCAAATTTGGATTCAGACACTTCTTAGCTGTGTGACCCTGGGCAAGTCACTTGATTTCCCAATTGCCTAGCCCTTAACTGCTCTTCTGTCTTAGAACCAATGCATTCTAATATCCTACAAGATATTCTAATATTCTAATATCCTACAAGAGAAAGTCTCACCAGTTGGAAGCCCAGTTTTTATATCTGTCCTATAGATGCTCAATACATCACCAGATGTCATAAGCAAGCCAGGGGATTTCCCTTCCAGTGATGACCTGGGAGGGAAATAATCAAGTTATGAAAATTATAAAGAATAAACTTTTGATCAAGGTTGGGAATAAGACTGGGGATGCTACTGTTTAGAGCAGTGATTCCCAAAATGGGTACCACCGCCCCCTGGTGGGTGCTGCAGTGATCCAGGAAAGTGGTGATGGCCACAGGTGCATTTATCTTTCCTATTAATTGCTATTTTAAATTAAAAAAAAATTAATTTCTAGGGGTACTAAGTAATATTTTTTTTCTGGAAAGGGGGCAGTAGGCCCAAAAAATTTGGCAACCACTGGTTTAGAGCATTAGAAGAAAAACATAGGAATTTTGTTAAACTGAGGTGTTACAGATGAAAAGGTTCAAGAAGGATTTTTATAGATGCCTCATTACACAGTGAATTAATTCCCCATCATTAGAAATATTCAACAGTTCAATGCAATGCAACAGATATTTATTGACAAATGACTAATAGATGCACAAAACTGTGAATACAATAACAAATCCCAAATATTTTATGCTCTGTAGGAGCTCATATTCCACCTGAGATAATAGCATGGTACTGTGGCAGGAACACTGACTCTGAAGTCAGAGGATCTGGATTCAAATCTGTCGCCACTTCTTTCTGTTCCTTATTTCCTTCAAAGCACCAGCTCAGACCTTCTCTACAATGTCTTCCTGATCTTCCTCCTCCCTTCTCTATCCCTTTAAGTTACATCTTATTATTTTATATGTACTTAGTATTTTCTTATCTATGTACATCTTTTTTATAACCCTTATCTTCTGTCTTAGAATCAATACAAAGGATTGGTTCCAAGGCAGAGAATGATAAGGGCTAGGCAATTAGGTTTCAGTGATTCACCCAGCTAGGAAGTGCCCTAGGTGAAATTTGAACCCATGATCTCCCAATTCTAGACCTGATGCTCTATTGACTAAGCCACCTACCTGTCCCCTCTGTGTGCATCTTGTAACCACCTAGCAGACTATAAGACCTGTGAGGGCAGACATCATGTCCATTTTAAAATTAAGTTAAAATTAAATTTTAAAAAATTAATTTAATTTAAATTTAAAAATTTTAATTTAAAAATTAATTTAATTTAAATTTTAAAAATTTAATTTTAAAATGTATATATATAATAAAATAAATTTAATTTAAAATTTTTTTAAATCCCCAGCACTTACTACCATGTCTTATATATTTTTGGTACTTAATAAATGTTTGGTAAATTGAATAAAATTCTACCCAGGCATTAATGTGTTACTGGAAGACAGTTTCAGATCTAAACTGTGTTTACTGATGCCACCATGAGGCAACATGGTTGTGGTTGAAAGATCACTAGACGTGGCATCAGGGGATTTGAGTCCAAGTCTTGCCAGTACCTCCTGGAAGCTGTGTGACAAGGATGAATCATTTTCCCCCTTTGGGGCTCAATCGTCTCATCTACAAAATTGGGGAGTTTTGTACTAGATGGTGTATAAGATGGCATCTTGCAGCCCCAACATTCTGTGATGGGGATATCAGCAGAGGAAGCTTAGCAGCTGCCAATCAGACAGAGCTTGATATAAGAGTGAAGGAGTTGGTTTAGTTCAGTGATTCCCAAAGTGGGTGCCACCGCCCCCTGGTGGGTGCTGCAGCGATCTAGGAAAGTGGTGATGGCCACAGGTGCATTTATCTTTTCTATTAATTGCTATTAAAATTTTTAAAAAATTAATTTCCAGGAGCCTAAGTAATATTTTTTCTGGAAAGGGGGTGGTAGGCAAAAAAGTTTGGGAACCACTGGTTTAGTTGAATTCCATTTAGTTGAAGTTCAACCAACTTTGCAAAGACCTTGACCAAAAGGGAAAGTTGAGCAAGAGTTGTATGGGTCATGACAGAGGAGACTAATGTATCATGTTTGAAAACCCACAGGCCAGTGACCGGGCAATTATCCGTTAGATGAGCCTCTCACTCGTCCCTGTAAGATGATATTTAGGGTGAAGAACTGGAAGAAGGAACCTCGTCTCCGTAGGTCTTCCTTTCCTAACCGGCTCTAAAGGGGGCAGAGAGTCTACCTTGGAAGCCTACTATCTGGGTGACTTTGGGTAAATTCGCTTAACTCTCCCCCCAGTTTCCTTACCTATAAAATGAGAAGTTGGACCACATTTGCAACTCAAAATGGTCCTAAGATTTAAAAAAAAATGTCTTTCAGCCATATTATACAATGATCAACTGTGAACTATTATTAAAGACAATTTTAAAAACATGGCAACAAAGTCTGAAAGCGCATGGCATATTCCATCCTCAGAGATAGAAAATGATCATTTCCCTCCAATTACTAAGAGTTTAGACTCCTTTTAGAATATACTTTATTTTGTTTGTTTAGTTGTTTTCAGTTGTGTGTAACTCTTCATGACCCCATTTGGAGTTATCTTGGCAAAGAGACTAGAGTGGTTTGCCATTTCTCTTTGGCTCATGTTACAGATGAGGAAACTGAGGCAAACAAGGTTAAGTGACTTGCCCAGGGTCACATAGCTAGTGAGTGTCTGAGGCTGCCTTTGAACTCAGGTCTTCTCGACTCTAAGTCTAGAACTCTGTGCCACTTAACTGCCCCTTTTATTTTGATCATGGTAGTAATTCTGTATGTAATTTTCCTTGTTCTGTGAATCTTAATCCATGTCAGTTCAGGCTTCTCTGAATTCCTCTCTTTCTTACAACTCTCTATCATTATACTATATACAAATAGGGGCATTCAGGGAGGACCAGTGCCTCTAGGCTTGCTGAGCCCTTTTCAGGGCTGTTCATCCCCTACTGGTGTCCACCTGGCACCCAACTCTCACCTGTGGCTCCGAGAAGCTGTAGCATGCCCAGTCGCCAATCCTGGTAAAACTATCTCAGCAGATGGACTAAGCCAGGTTGAGAGTACCTGGCAAGCCTCATACTACAGCTTCAATCCTCCCTGAACACCCCAAATGCCCCCAAGGGACCCCAGTGAACTGTAAAATGCCCTGGACAAATCAATTGCCAGTCTTGCCACTGGACTTCAATGACCCTGCAAGAGAGAGCGAGGCTCTAGAGACTGGAGGTCTTGGTTTCTAATCTAGCCTTGGACACTTCCTAACTGTATCACCCTGGACAAGTCACTTAATCCCCATTGCCTAGCCCCTGCTACCCTTCTGCCTTGGAACCAATACACAGCACCAAACTGGCCATGAACCTAGCTGGTATAATCTCTGTTATAGCTAAGGAGCCAGAACCATCCCACATTGGAAATGAATGAATGAATTAGAATTAAAAAGTTGACCAAAAAAAGGAAAATGATAAACATTTAAAAGAATTCTGGGAAAACAGGTGTATTGTTGGTTCAATAATTGTTTTAGTTGTTCTGGAATGTGATTTGGAATCATGTCGAAAGAGTCACTAAACTGTGTGCATTCTCTGCCTGAGGGATGTCGCTAGTTGGCTTTGTAACCCAAAAAGATCTAAGAAAGAGAAAAAGGATCTAAACATACAAAATATTTATAGTAACTCTTTTTTTTAAACCTTTGTCTTCTGTCTTAGAAAGTAGACTAAATATCAGTTCCAAGGCAAAAGAGTGGCAAGGTCTAGGCCAGCGGTTCCCAAACTTTTTTGGCCTACCGCCCCCTTTCCAGAAAAAATATAACTTCGCCCCCTGGAAATTAATTTTTTAAAATTTTAATAGCAATTAATAGGAAAGATAAATGCACCTGTGGCCATCACCACCCCCCTGGATCGCTGCAGCACCCACCAGGGGGCGGTGACACCCACTTTGGGAATCACTGGACTGGGCAATGGGGTTAAGTGACTTGCCCAAGGTCACATAGCTAAGAATGATGCTATAGGAGTTCTTTTTGGCAAAAAAGAGCATCCATAAGAGAGTATCCATTAATAAGGGAATGACTAAACAGATTATGGTACGTGAATGTAATGGAATACTATTGTGCCACAAAAGTGATGAAAGGAAAGGTTTCCAAGAAACATGAGAAGACTTTCATGAACTAATGCCAGAGTGAAGTGAGCAGAAACAGAAGAAAAATTTATATAATAAAACATTATAGATACAACTTTCAAAGATTTAAGAACTGTGATCAGAACGATGATCAGTTGTGATTCCAAAAGACGAATGAAAAAGCCATTACCTACCTCTTGACAGAGATCTGGCCTCCAAATGATCAGCGGGATGTACATTTTCGGATATGGCCAATTTGGGAATCTATTTTGCTTGACTAAGCATATTTGATACAAGGGTTTCTTTTTTCTTTCCAAGTATGTCTGTAGGGGAGGGAAGAGAAGGATAGAAAGCAGTTATTTGTTAATTTAAAAAACTAATAGAATTATATTAAGTATATAATTAATAATTAGGAATAATTAATTTAATTATTATAATAATAAAATTAATCATAATTAATCATAAAAGTAAATAAATGAATGGACCCCAACTAGGCAGCAAACACTTATTAAGCATTTACTCTCTCCTTGTAGTGCTACGGCTGGGTTACAAAGGCAAAGAATGAATAGATGTTTCAATTATAAATGTTTCCTGGGAACTTGGTTAACATAAATCAGGTTAGTATGGCCAAATCAACCAAGGAAAACCAATAAAATCAAGTAGTATAATGAGGATGGGATGCCTCCCTGATGACTCATAGTGCAAAGGATTAACAGACAGAGCAAAAGTTATTTGGGAGAAATTTAGCTGCTTTCTGTTCCCTGGACTTTTGTAGCCAAATGGAATAGAGTTCACAGACATAGGAGAGTGCAAGGACCCCAAGGACACAAGACAAAAGATACGAGGGTTTAGCCATCAAAATGTGAGCTTTCAAATCCCTGCCTTGAAATTAGGTCAGAAAGAGGGGGGTTGTTTGTTTTAGAGACTGGGTCTCTCTACCTCGCTCAGGCTGGAAGTCCAGTGGTCATCTCATGGGATTGATCTCAATGCTTTAACTCAGCTCCTTTTTTTCCTAACGGGGCCAGTTTGGTCCTCTGTAAGCAGCCTGGGCCTCCCCCTTCCCTAGATGAAGCCCCTTTGTAATACCACCCTCAGGAGGACTAATCCCAAGGGCTGCTCATCCACCTTTGGTGTCTGTCTCTGACTCAGCTCTCGCTGTGGCTCCAAAAAGCTCTAGTGACATGTGCAGGGACCATACCCTCGTTAAAGCCTCTCAATAGACAGGTTAAATCATGTTGAGGGTAACCAACAGGTCTCAAACTGAGTTAGGGCAACGTCTACCCCAAGTCTGTGAGGACTTCTCCTGGTGGAAGGAGTGGATGAGGACAACGTGTTCCATCAGCCACGAAGGCAGCTGAAATGGGCGCTGAGGAGTCCTTAGAGCTTGGTCAGAAGTCAAAGACACGGTGGTCATGCACTGCGTCCGGGGTTACCCCCAGTCATCTTGATTTCTCGCATGCCACTGGACTTGGATGACTCTGGAAGAGAGAGTGAGATCAGTGACTTGGTGGAACTCAGCCTCACTTAAATCCAATTCACAAGCAAGGCAAGCCATGACTGTGGAACTCATGTTCTCTTGGAAAATGGGCATTCATGAATTTTTTTTTCTTATATAAGTGATGTGTATCTTCTTTCACAACGTGAGGAATACAGAAATATGTATGGCATGACAGCTTATATATAACCTATGTCATATTACTTGATATCTCAGGGAAGTGAGGGAGGAAAGGAGAGAGAGAGAGAGAGAGAGAGAGAGAACATAGCTTGCAAAATGTCAGAAAATGATGATTAAAAATTGTTTCTACATATCATTGGAAAAAAGATAATATTTTAAAATGAAGGACAAACAATAAAACCACCCTCGGAAGAAAAATGAAGCTAAAGACAGTCAGTTCCTGTGGTCTAAGAGGTCAAGCAGACTTTATTTAATTGATAAATTCCTAAAAAAAGCTGTATGTAAACTGAATTTTTACCTATTTACAGCTTGTGTCTTGGGTATCATTTTCCCTTTCTTGGCTTCAGCTTCCATGAGTAAGACCAGATGGATGCTGAGATCCCTTTCATCTCTTAGAGTCTTTGGACTTGATGGCCTCTAAATTCCTTTACAGTTCTAAATCCATAATCCTCACTAAAGAAATTGTCCGATGAATCATTTTGAATGCAAATAATCACTCCCTAATTTCTCTGTTCCATAAACTTCTGGTTTTATTGACCCTGCCATTTGTAAAAGTCCAAAGGTAACAATGCCAACGTCGAGTATTCTCTGACCACAGAATCCTGTGTTAGCACTGCTTGGAGAAGTCTGTATTCCAATGGCAGACAAAGGCAGTTGGTCAAAGAATCTTGGACATGCTTTGAAATTCACAAAGCACCTCCTAGGGGCAACCAGGTGGCTCAGTGGAGAGAGCACTTGTCCTGGAGTCAGGAAGACCTGAATTCAAAATCTGGCCTCAGACATGACCTTGAACAAGTCACTTAATACTGTTTGCCTCAGTTTTCTCATCTGTAAAATGACCTAGAGAAAGAAATGGCAAACCACTCCAGTATCTTTGCCAAGAAAACCCCCAAAGGGATCACAAAGAGTTGGACTCAAAAGAAAGTGACGACAAATATGGGTTCATAGACTCCTAGACCTGGAGAGAACCACAAAGATCATCTAGTCCAATACTTCTCTCCCAATTCTAATTTACAAACAAGGACACCAAAGCCCAGAGAAATCCTTGGATCATAGATTTAGAACTAGAAAAGAATTAGAATCCATCGAATCCAACCCTCTTGTTTTACAGGTAGAGAAACTGAGGTCTGGAGATTTTAAATTATTTTTCCAGGGTTATACAAATTACAAGTGTCAGAACCAGATTTGAATTTGGTTTCTTAGATTCAGACTTTGCTGTTCCTTCTAATGCATCCCACTCCCCTCATTTGGACATCTTAAAAAAAAAGTGCTCCATGGTGATAGGCTAAAGTTATGTCATTGTTTAATCCATTAGTTGTGTCCAACTTTCTGTGACCCAATTTAGGGTTGTTTTTTTTTAAACCCTTGTACTTCGTTGTATTGTCTTATAGATGGAAGATTGGTAAGGGTGGGCAATGGGGGTCAAGTGACTTGCCCAGGGTCACACAGCTGGGAAGTGTCTGAGGCCGGATTTGAACCTAGGACCTCCTGTCTCTAGGCCTGACTCTCACTCCACTGAGCTACCCAGCTGCCCCTCTAGGGTTTTTTGTTTTTTTTACTGGATTGGTTTCCTGTTTCCTTCTCCAGCTCATTTTACAGATGAGGAAACTGAGGTGAACAGGGTGAAATGACTTGCCCAGGGTCACACACCTAGTAAGGGTCTCAGCTTTGACTTAAATTCAGTTCCTCCTGACTCCAGGGTCAGCACTCTGTGTATTGTGCTGCCTGGCTCCCCTGGGCTAGGGTTGAGGTGCTTCTTAACCACTCAGCAAGTCTTCAAAGACCTCAGGTTTGGGTTTCAGCTCTGCCTGCCAACTTGCTGTGAGATCTCAAGCAACTTTTCGGCCCTTCTGCAATCGCAGATATCTTGAGCAATTTATGAGACCTAGGCTAGGACTCTGGTTTAGAGGGAAAGGCCAGGCAGTGTCAACCCCAGACTCAGAGCTAAAAAATCTGGGATAGGATCCAGGCTCTGCCACTTAATGGTTTTAGGAAGTCCTGCACCAGCTATAAAACTGGCACAATAAAACTGTTATTACTTCTTTCCCAAAATGATTCAATTGAGATTAGGAGCATAAAACATTATAAACTTGAAGCTTTACATCATGGTACCCAAATTATCTCATTTTCTTCCCCCTTAAATCCACCTCTTCTCCTCACTTCCTTATTTCAGTTAAGGGTACCTCTATCCTTCTAGTAATCTAGGATTACAACCTACAAGTAATACTCTTCCCTTCCCCTTACCTCCAATACTCAATTAGTTGCCAGATTTTATCTAACCTACCTTTAAAATCACTCTAAAATGCTATCCACATCCAGAGAAAGAACTGTGGGAGTAGAAACACAGAAGAAAAACAACCGCTTGATCACATGGGTCAATGGGGATATGATTGGGGATGTAGACTCTTAACGATCACCCAAGTACAAATATTAATAATATGGAAATAGGTCTTGATCAATGACATGTAAAACCCAGTGGAATTACTTGTTGGCTATGGGAAGGGGGTGGGAGGAGGGGAGGGAAAGAACATGAATCATGTTACCATGGAAAAATATTCCAAAATAATTAATTAGATAAAGAATTTTAAAGGGGAAAAATCAAATCAAATCAAATCAAAATCACTTTAAAGGAAGACCTGGGATACTGAGCCTGGAGTCAGAAAGTTCAAGTCCAGATTCAAATACTTTTTAGCTCTGTGATCCTAGACAAGTCACTTAACCTCTGCCTGCCTCAGTTTCCTCATATGTAAAATGGAGATCACACTAGCACCTACCTCCCAGAGTGGTTGCAAGGATAAAATGAGATACTATTGTAGAGAGTCCTCATGGTGACATTGAGTTTCTCTGCTCTACTCCACCATCTTGGCTCCCAATAATATTTGTAAAGTACTTTGTAAATCTTTAAAGTTACAGATATGCTAAGCAACAGAACCAGGATTTGATCCCTTGCTTCTAATCCAAAGCTTTTCAACTATGTCACCTCTAATAGAATGGATGCTTCTTGGGGAAGAGACTAATTTTTTTTTTATCTTTGAATCCCTAGTGCTTTGCACATAGTAGATACTTAATACATTTATTGAAAGGTCAGCTTGACAAGTGTTTGTTGAAAATTTAAGATCCACGAATGTGATGGAATATTACTAGGAAGTTAGAAACACTGACTGTGAACTCAAAGTTGGAAATATTTGGGCTCCAATCTAGCCTCTGACGTTTATAAAGTAAGTAGCTACTTCCAAGAAGCTATAGCATGTGCAGAGCCACAGACTTCTGGGAGCCACAGATGAGAGTGGGGTGAAAGATGGATGCCCCTGAAAAGGGCTCAGCAAGCCTTCACAGCAAAGGTGCTGGTCCTTCCTGAACACCAAAGGGAGTATCTACCTCAAGAATATGAAGTCTTCTCTCAGTGAAATGGGGAGATGAGAACAATTTGCTACAACAGCCATGAAGGCAGCTACAGCAGGTACTGTGGAACTCTTATTAGAGTGTGGTCAGATGTAGAAGATACTATGGTCATCCTCTGGTCCCAGACCATTATCAGTCATCATGATTTCACTGGACTTCAATGTCTTTGGAAGAGAGAGTAAGGCTGGCTGGCAACTTTATGCGACTGTGCCTCACTTAACTCCAATTTACCCTCAAGTCAAGCCATCACCCCATGAGGATCCTCTTGGAAAACCAAGTACAAACAACAAAAGGTAAACTAATTGCAGGTCAGGAGACTCAATGGATGGATTGCTAGAACTAGAGTAAGGGAGACCTGAATTAAAATCTGTTCTGGAGCACAAGCTGTGGGACCCTGGGTAAGTTACTTGACCTCTGCTTTAATCCACTAGAGAAGGAAATGGCAAACCCCTTTGGTATCTTTACCAAGAAAACCCATGGACAGTAATGGCATGCTATGGTCCATGGGGTCACCAAGAGTTGGACACATCAATGTCACCAATCACTAAATTGTTCTGAGGCTCAATTTACTGATCCATAATTTGGGAAAAGAAAAATCTAATTAATGGAACTTCAGTCCTCACACAAGATAACACAGAGTCAATTATTATTGTACAGCAGTCAGGAAAGTGAACAGCGTCTACATGAAAGAGAAATTATCTGAAACTCAGACACTGACAGTCCTGCTGTACTCTGCCCCATCAGACGACATCCAGAGGATTGTGTTCTCTTTTGTGTACCAAGTTTTCACAAGAACACTGATAAGCTGGAGTCTGTCCAGAGGAAAGTGACCGGAACAGTAAAGGGACTTGAGATAATATTATATTAGACACCAGGAACTGGAACCATTTAACCTAGAGAAGAGATCTACAGAGGAGACTGACAACTTTGGTCAAGTATTTGAAGGGCTGTAGCCATGGAAGGGTTGATCTGTTCTTCTTGGCTCCAGAAAGTGAATAGGGTGGGAAAATTTTAAGTCATTTAATCTCAGTTTTCTCAACTATAAAATGGCAATAACAATAGCACCTATCCTGAAGGGTTATTGTTTGTTTAAAAGAATTTAGCAAAAGTGGATAGTACACAGTAGGCACTTTATAAATACTTATTGCCTTCCCTACTTGTTGAGTTATTTTATAAAGAGAATTCTCTTTCATGTAAGGGTGAAATAAAATGGCCCCAGGAAGCTCTTCCAACCTTAAGTTAGGTAATTCGGAAGACAGAGTGTAGGGTGGATTTGGGAGTTGGGGTTGGCATGGAGTTTTGGATTGTGATTGGCATTGAACCATTTAGCTAGAGGTAAGACCTGGGAGATGAGATTAGGGGTGAAGTTCAAGTTGTTCTAGGGGTCTCACCCTTGAGATTGGGTATGAGAGATGGACTTGGATGGAGAATGGAGAGGGAAAGTTTAAATGGTTATTCACATTTGAAATTGAGCCACTAAGTACCAAGATTATTTTTCTAATTGGATAGTCATCTGAACTTTGCAAAGGAGATTACATTTATCTCTTCCTTTGTTTGCTCAGTTAGTGGGTGGGTGCAATCATTGCTGCACCTGGGCATTTTTATAAATAGTTACTAGGTTCTGTGGTCTCAAGTGAAAGGTCAGTAGAGAGGGAACCAAACCATATTGATCTGTCCCTACATCAGAATTGACTTTTAGATTTAAATCTTATTTGTCCAGAGTGGGGGATAGTCCCAAAGGAAATCAGAAGAGGAAAACCCATTTGAACACAGCAGGAAATTCTAGGATTGAAATCAATTTGGTTTAGTTCATCGGATCTTTCTTAAGAATCTACTATGTATAGAAAGCATTATATTGAACTTCCTATGTACAATCAGAGACTTAATCTCCAACAGTGAGGAAAGCCTAATGCAACTGAGCTTGAGCTCCCAGTTACTTGTAGATAAAGACCGGTTTTTGCCTTTCCCTAGTTTACAATCTAGGTGGCACAGTGGATAGAGTGCCCAGCCAGAAGGCAAAAAGACTCATCTTCCTAAGTTCAAATCTAGCTTCACATACTTATTAGCTGTTTGACCCTGGGCAAGTCACTTATCTCTGTTTGCCTCAGTTTCCTCATCTGTCAAAGGAGCTAGAGAAGGAAATGGCAAATCACTCCAGGATTTTTGCCAAGAAAACTCTAAGTAGGATGGCAGAGTCAGACATGACTGAACAACAACAGCAAAGTTTACAGTCTACAAGGGATAATGATACGTACCCAGATAACTAGGGAATAGGGACTAACTTCTTTAGAACATGAGTTCCTTGAGGGCAGGAACTCCATTTTTTTAAAACTTTCTTTGCATCCCCTCATTCTTGCATACCACTAGCATAGTAATACATATCTGTTGAATGACTATGATTTTATTGATCTAAGGAACTCCCAGATGAGGAAACTCCTTCTTGCAATGCAGATGTCTACTTGGTCTACAACTTAATAGCATTAAAACTACCAGAAAGCTGAGAAGTAACTTGTTCAGGATCACGTAGCCACTAGTATGTGTCAAAGGTCTTCCTGACTGGAACCTGGCTCTCTCTCTGCTTCTCTCATAAATAATTTCCCCCAAAAAATGCTTGATGAGTGCATTGAAGATGTGCAAATTTCCTATGTGAGGGCCAAGGGAGAATGGTCATTGACCTGGAGGGCATTTGGGGAAGGCTTCCTGGAAGAGCTGTCTCTGGACTTTTAAAAAGTGAATAGAAATTCAATAGGAAAGAGTAAGGGAAAGGACAGAGTGGCTCTAGACCCTGGAAATCATGTGTACAAAGACCCGAGGCCAGAATGGTCAAGGCTCATTCAGAGGAAGGGTTGAAGGATGGCTAGTGTGGGATATGTAGGTGGAACTAAGAGGCGATAGGTCTAAAAAGTTCTGAAGGAGTCAGACAGTTTAGGGTGTCGTAATACTGGACAAGGTGAGTGAACCTTATTCAGCACGGAGTGCCAGAGCCACAGCACCGTTTGGAGTATACTGTTTCTAGCTTGATAGGATGAGGCAAAGCCTTTTCACCCCTGGCATATCCTTCCAGAATTTGGAGCTGCCTCCATGTCCCAATCAGACTTTAGAAGAGGATTTTCCTGGAGGTGATATGTGATGGTCTCAGGCCAACACATTACCTGTGATTATTTAATTTCACTTAAATTCAACAAGCTTTTATTAATAACAAAAGGGAGCATTTCCATATAGTGCTTTGAGATTTACAAAACATTTTACATTAGTGAACTCATGTGATCCTACCAACACCTGTGAGAGGTAAGTGCTATGATTATCTGATTTCATGGACAAAGGAATTGAGGTGGAGAAAGGTTCATCAGTTTGGTCAGGGTCACACAAGTAGGAAGTTTCCAAGTCAGGGTTTGAACTCGGGTCTCCCTAACTCCAGGTCCAGCACTCTATCCACTGAATCAACTTGTTATGTCAGAAGAGGGATTCGAATTCAGGTTCCCCTGGCTCTGAGTCTAGCTTCTTTCTAGTGTTTCTTTCCCCAATGGAGAATAGAATAAGGCTGGAAAAGAAGGTTTGAGTCAAATCACAGAGTCCTTGAATCTGAGAGTTAGAAGGAGCCTAGCAGTCATCAAGACCAATGCAATCCCCGCCATATTATACCTGATCCATAAATGGTATAAAACCAGTCTTTACTTGATAGGGAACTCACTACCTATTCTGTAGTGGCTTAGCTTTAATTTCTAGAAAGTTTTCCCTAACATCCAATGAATCCATCCTTTTTTGTTCCTTTCATCCATTGTTTCTGGTTCTGCCATAGGAGCCAAAGAGAACAAATCAAATCTGTACTCCATGTAAGATAATTCCCAACATAGTCATCCTGTCCTCCTTTAGTCTTCTCCTCTACAGCTAACCACCCTCAGGTCCTCCAACTGATCCTCGTACAGCATGAACTCAAGGACCTTCATCTATTCATGATGCCTCTGGACCATCTCCAACTTATCAATATTGTTCTTAGATTGTGACACACACAAACATCTTACTATAAGTGAGGTCTGATGAGGCCAAGGCAAAAGAGGACTCTCATCTCCCTTCCTGGAATCTCTGTTCTGCTTATTAGAGCCCAAAGATTACATTAATTCTTTTGGCTGTTCCATCATATTTGTATAATTAGAGAATTTTGTACCTTTGAACTACATTCCCCAGAGTTCCTTTAGTATTTCCCAAAATTCCTTTTAATCTCTCCACCACGTTGCATGGCCACATTTTGTATATAGTTGGCTGTAACTCTGCTTCTCTCTCTCTTTTTCATGTGCACGGCTAGGAAAGCAGGTTTTTTACTCTAGATTTTTATTTTAGTCATTATTAATAAACTTTATAAAATATAATAGTTATTGTATATTAATTAATTTGAATCTTAACATTTTGCTCATTTAAGTTAAACTTGTGGTCCACTAAAACCCCTAGTACTTTTTCAGAGTAAATGCGGTCTAACTATGCCTTCCCCTTGCCTCCTTAAGATGTTGACTTTTTGTATCCAAGTATAAGACTTTACATTGCTCCCTGTCAGATTTCATGGGACCCACCTGTGAGTGGTTCTTATGGGAGATATATGGAGACATGATCTCAATAAACGAACAAAAATTTAATTAATTGGTTCCTTAAAAAAAAGGGCTTTCTTGACATCTATGAGAACATCAAGTGCTTGGTGCTCCTGAGGATTAAAGTTCACATTCACACTGATGTATCATTTCCCTTTGCAATTCTCTTATTGGTCTTAAAAAGGCAAAGTCCCATTGATAGATTCTCACATATCACTGGCTTTGCCAGTTATAGATCTGAGATAAAATAGGATTTTGTTTCAGTAGGGAGTAGGGGAAGGTGCAGTACAGTGGAGGACAAGTCCCAGCATTGGGACTACGGAATGACTACATTGCAGAGAACAGGGGATTTATCATAAAATCTTCTCATTGAAGGGCAGGGTACCATATTGGATAGAGAGCTAGCCTCGGAGCAGTGGCTTGCAGACCATTCCTCAGCTTATCAAGAAGGGACTGGCCATTTTTACCCACTGTCAAGCAGTCACCACACTCAGGGTAGGCAAATCAGCCTAGCTGAAGTAGCAAGACCCTCTGAGGGAGAGACAAAAGCTGTTGTCTTGTGCTGGCCAAGTCTAAACCACCATCACCACTTTGACTACCACTTCCCCTTAGACTCTAATGGGAATAGCCTAAAATCATGGACCCAAGAGCCCTGGAATAATAACCCCTGTAGAGACACAGCCTGGCTGCTGCTCCTACAGGTGCTACAATCACAGCTACTAAAGCCAGGAAAAAAAAAAAAAGATTTCGCCACCAAAGACCACAATCGAGTGGCTCAACCTCGGAAAGGGACTGGATTTTATCGATGGAAATAACCTTAAAGAAGAGGCATCACCACCTGCGTCAGGGCTGCTCCCCTACAAACCTTGGATGTCCATTTGACTTGCAACTAAAACTTCCCACATGGATGGTCTAATCCATGTGAGATCCTTAAGAACAGGAACAATCTGACTTGGCTATTTGTATTTACAGCTCTTTACACAAATTAAGCACTTAATAAATGCTTTATTCAGAGAATCAGATCCTGGGTTCAAATCTAACCTCAGATACTTTCCAGCTGTGTGACCCTGGGCAAGTCCCTAAACCCCAATAGTCTGCTGAAGGAAACCTGCTAACCCCTTGCAAAAAGTGACCAGGCCCCTTTCAGTTAACCCCAACTCTGCCTGCCTTATCCTTTATCACTGACCATTGCTCCCAGGGAGTTAATGATTGAGCAGAATCATAAAACTTCCAACGGGTAACCTCTGACCAACCTTTGAAGGGAAAGAGCCCCCTATAAAACCAGCCCCTCAGCTCCAGGCCAGGCACCTTCTCTCCCAGCTGGTGTTTCAGGAGGACGTCCATCCACCATGAACTTCTCAGGAAAGTACCAGCTCCAGTCCCAGGAGAATTTTGAAGCCTTCATGAAGGCTGCAGGTAAATGCTCCAGAAAACAGCCCTTGGGCATCGAATGCTGGGATCAAAGGGGCAGGGGCATTATACTGACTTGCTAGAAAGGAATGGACTTAAAATGCTTGAAGAGAACCTGAAGCAGGAGCTCAGTTTCTTTTTCTGTAAAATGGTGGCATTGAACCAGATGAGCTCTAAGATCCCTTCTAGGTCTAAGTCTATTTTGTGTGAACCAGGTGTACCCGATGACATTATACAGAAAGGAAAGGATGTCAAGAGTGTGTCTGAGATTGTACAGAACGGGAAACACTTCAAGCTCACCATCTCCTCCGGCACCAGAGTCCTGGTCAACGAGTTCAATTTGGGGGAGGAATGTGAGCTGGAGACTCTGACTGGAGAAAAGGTCAAGGTAAGAATCCAGCTTAATTAAGTTTAACTGTCAAACTCTGGGCTAAGCTCTGGAGGAGGTGCAGGTCAGCTAGGACATGATCCCTGTCCTCATGGAGCTTACCATCTACTTGGGGGATAAGACGCTAACACAAATATCCATTATGTTACTTGAGTATTGATTCTAAGACAGAAGATAAGGTTTTTTCCCTTAAAAAACAAAAAGACTACACACAACACACACATCTGGGGAGGTGGGGGAGAGAAGGAGATTGTGAGAGAGGGAAGGCAAGGCAAGGCAAGGAGAGACAAGGGAAGGCAAGGCAAGGGAAGGCAAGAGAAGAGAAGACAAGGGAAGGCAAGGCAAGGCAAGGGAAGGGGAGACAAGGGAAGGCAAGGCAAGGGAAGGGAAGGGAAGGCAAGAGAAGAGAAGACAAGGGAAGGCAAGGCAAGGGAAGGCAAGGCAAGGGAAGACAAGGGAAGGCAAGGCAAGGCAAGGCAAGGGAAGGGAAGGGAAGGGAAGGCAAGGCAAGGCAAGGCAAGGAAAGGAAAGGGAAGGGAAGGCAAGGCAAGGAAAGGCAAAGGAAGGGAAGGGAAGGCAAGAGAAGAGAAGACAAGGGAAGGCAAGGCAAGGCAAGGCAAGGCAAGGGAAGGCAAGGGAAGGCAAGGCAAGGCAAGAGAAAGGAGGGGAAGGGAAGCCAAGGCAAAGGAAGCCAAGGGAAAACAAGGCAAAGGAATGGAAAGGAAGAGAAGGCAAGACAAAGCAAGGGAAGGCAAGAAAAAAAGAAGGGAAAGATCTCATTATGTTACTCACCTACTCGATAAACTCCAATGACTCCCTATCACTTCCAGGATTAGCTACAAAATGTTCTATGCAACATTCAGATCCTTTCATGATCTAGCTCCCTCCTACCTTTCCAGTCTTCTTACCCCTTATACCCCAACACATAACCTTCCATCCCATGACCCTGGCTTCCTGTCTTTTCCTCATACCAGACTCTCTATCCCTCAGCTCTAGGTATTTTCCCTGGCTATGCCTCATGCCTGGAATGTTCTCCCTTTTCTACTCTGACTACTGATCTCCCTGGTTTCCTTTAAGTCCCACCTATAATCCCACACTTTTATAGAGAGCCTTTCCCAACCCCTCAATTCTAGTGCCTTCCCTCTGCTAATTATTTCAGATTTATCCTACATAGAGCTTGCTTGTACATATATGTTTACTTATTGTCTCCCCCATTTAATTGTCAGTTCCTTAAGGGCAGGGACTGTCTTCCACACTTAGCACAGTTCATGACACATAACAGGCACCCAATAGATATTTATTAGCTGATTCACGGACAGAAAACGAAGAGAAGGGAGAAAAAGAGGGAAAAGGGGATGAGAAAGGAAAGGTTAAAGGAAAGGAATTAGAAAATAATCCAATCCAGGCAGTACAATATCAAGGAGTCCTGTGAGGCTGTTGGCTTGTGCACATACTCCCAGGGTGTGCTGGAGCCAGCTCAAAATAGCTGGAGAGAGCTGATTGTTAAATTTTTCAGTGTGAGCATTTACACCTCAGAAAACAGGGAACACCACAAATTAAGGCTTGATTCATTGTTTTGTTGATTTTCTAGATTTAAAGTGATGGAGAAAATGTCAATAATACAGATTTCCGGAGAGGCAGTTGTTAAATTCTGACCAGTACATCCCTGGCTCACTCTTGCCCTTTCCTCCAGGCACCAGGGCTTCCAGGGCTAACTCTTCTGTTTCTTCACAGACTGTAGTGCAGATGGAAGGAAACAACAAACTGGTGACAACTCTCAAAGGAATCAAATCAGTCACTGAACTCAATGGAGACACAATCACCAATGTGAGTGCCTGGGTGACTGGATATTTTTCTTATTGCTTGTTTGCGGGGGATGGATCTAAAAAGCATCTACTGGGCCGGTTAAGTGGCTCAGTGGATAGAAAACCAGGCCTTGATATGGGAGGTCCTAGGTTCAAATCTGGCTTCAGACACTTCCTAGCTGTGTGACCTTGGGCAAGTCACTGAACCCCTCTCTTCTGCCTTGAAACTGATTCCTAGTATCAATTCTAAGACGTAAGGAGTTTTTTAAAGAGTATTTTTTGAACTGAGGACACAAATCAATCAAGAGAGATAGTCCTTGTTCTCAAGGAGAAGGGAAGAGGAGATGAGGGAAAGACAGGTAAGGAGATGGAGGGCTGTACGGAGGAGGAAGGGAAGAGGAATTATTGCCCAGTACCCAGTGTGACATGGAGGGAGCTGGAAAAGTTGACCTCTGAAGCTCCTTCCAGTCCAAAATCTATGATTCTATCTATCATCCCTCTCCCCCAGTCATACTAATCCTCTATCCCATTTCTGTTAATCCCCGTTAAGGTATTAAACCTTTCCCAACTGGCATCTCTATCTTCAGAGACACAGGGAACCCCGCTGAGAATGTCTATATTTTTAAATGGGGTCCTAGAAGACCCCAAAGCCACCCCTCCTCAGGGTGCCCACAGGAAGCATGGAGAATTTATACAAAAATCCAGAAGGATTGCCAACCTCATCTCTCATGTATATAAAATATGGGGGTCATTGACTGGTATGACATGCTGCTATGCTGGAAGAAATTCCAGGAAAGATTAACGCTGGATTTCTTCTTGGCTTTCAGACCATGACCTTGGGTGATATTGTCTTCAAGAGAATCAGCAAGAGACTTTAGACGTATTTGCTTTTCATATATTTTTACTGTGTAAAATTGGTACAATAAAATATGGCTTTTAAAAAAAATCCGTTTGCCTCTGAATGACTTTGCAAATAATTTTATTCCAGGTTTTATTGATGCCTCTTGTTCTTACAGCATAACAATTTCAGAATTCATTGTGCCTACCCACCCATCCGGGAAGGCTTTTGTAGTTGTTCAGTCCTTTCAAGCATGTCCGACTCTTGGTGACCCCATTTGGGGCTTCTTGGCAAAGGTATTGAAGTGGTTTGTCATTTCCTTCTCCAGCTCATTTTACAGGAGAGGAAACTAAGGCAAACAGGATGAAGTGATTCACCCAGGGTCACACAGCTAAGAAATTGGAGTGATTTGCCATTTCCTACCCCAAAGCATTTTACAGATGAGGAAACTGAAGCAAACAGGATAAAGTGACTTGCCCAGGGTCACACAGCTAGTTAAGTAGCCAAAGTTGTATTTGAATTCAGAAAGATGAGTCTTCTTAAGAAGATGACTCATCTTTCTGAGTTTAACTCCAGGAGTCAACTCCAGGTTCAGCATTCTGTCCTCTGCACCACCTACATGCCCATCATACCTTGTAATAGACCCCATCTGCATATATATATATACTATTCTGCACTTGTCGCTCCCTACCTCTCCAAGGAATGGAGGATAAATATTCTAAAGATCTTTGCAAATGACTGTTCATCCTGAAAGAGATAGGACCTGCTTGGAGGTTGATGGGGTAAGTTGCTGCACTGTGGTATGATTTTAGGGGAGACTTATAGTCCATTCTTCCTCACTCCTCATCCCCTACAAGTTCTGCCATTTCCATTTGCCTGAAACGCCCAAGTGAGAATCATACCTTTGGATCAAAGCATCATGGGGACAAAAGGACTTAGTTTAAATACCTGGTTTTTGTCTTTGTTTTATCTTTACCCAAGAGGGGATTTTTCAAACAAGCTACAGACAGTAGGGCCTTAAAGACACTGGCTCATTTTTCTAGTAAACAATGAGGAAAAGAGAAATGAGGTGTTTCAGTGGATAGAAAGCCAAGCCTGGAGATGGGAGGCCCTGGGTTCAAAGCTGAACTCAGACATTGTGTGACCCTGGGCAAATCACTTGACCCCATTGCCTAGCCCTTACCACTCTTTTGCCTTAGAACCAATACCCAGTATTGATTCTAAGACAGAATATAAGGGTTTTTTAAATTAGAAAAGTGAACAATAAAGAAGGAGAGAAGAGGAGAGGAGAGGAGAGGAGAGGAGAGGAGAGGAGAAGAGAAGAGAAGAGAAGAGAAGAGAAGAGAAGAGAAGAGAAGAGAAGAGAAGAGAAAAGAGAAGAGAAGAGAAGAGAAGAGGAGAGAAGGCAAACTCCCAATCTTGGGGTTGTACTAAAAGATCCTTTCTTCCCATGGTGGCAGTGCCAGAAAAGCTAGTTCCCCATGGGCTATCGGCCCAATGCCCAACTGCTATCTAGGGGAGTCCAAGTCCTGAAAACTCAACCCCAGGGAAAAAGTGTCTAAAACCCTAACAGCTGCTTCCTCCCTCAGCTCTGGCTGCCCAATTGACCATGGCCCTGAAGCAGCAGCTTCCACAGAGGATGGTGTTTAAAGCACCATCCAGAGCAATGAGTAGGGAGCTGGGGCTAAGAACTTGGAAAGTATGGAGCCCTTTCTTGGATGAAATGTCAGCTTCCTAAGGTCAGGGGCTATTTTCTTCTCTGTCTTGGATCTCCAGCTCAGGGCCTTGTGGGATCTGGTAGAATTCCTCCCCTAAGACAGTTCCAACCTCCCTCCAGAAGGTATCTGGATGGCATTTCGTGGGGAGATGGAAGAATTATAATTAGAAGGCTTTTAAAGGACATTCACAGGGAGGAGGAGGGCATGTGTTTTTCCATGGTGAGTCCAGCCAGGTTCAGATGGTATCCGTGGCTTCAGCTCTGCTCTTTCCCACTGGGCTGTCTGTCCTTTGGGGCTGGGGGTGCCCTCAAGGGGGAATTTTAGCTTGTAAATGTCATTTGAATGTTGCATTTGGATCTTGTACAGGTGCCCAAGGGACCACAGGCTTGTGGCATACTTTAAGTTAATCCAATAAATAGAAAGCCAGACAGCTGCAGATCTTCTGAGCTATTTTTACATTTGCCTACCTCCCCTCTGGACCGAGCACCAGACTCCTGCCAGAACACCCCCATCTTCTCTCTTGGATAGTATCCTCTCACAATTTACAGAGGGCCAGCGTGGGAAGCTTCAGCCCTAGCTCCAATTCAATCCATCCATAATGTAATAAGCCCCTACTATGTGACAGGTACATGCTGGAGACTACCAAGTCCCTGGCTTCAAAGTTTATATTCTACTGATGTATTCTTATCTGTCCAAAAAAATAGACCCAATGCTCTATTGCCTTTTGCTTATTGAGATAATAGTCTCTATGAGCCAGTGAGATACAGTGAATTTTGTTAACCTGAAATCTCTGGAGATTATGAATTACTAAACAGCTTTTCCTCCATCCTGGTACAAAACCATCTTCTTTGGTCTAAGTCCTATGGATTTAGGAAGCTCAAGAACACTGGCCTTGGGGTCAGAGGACCTGGATTCAAATCTCAGCTCTGCCACTTAATATCTGTATGTGACCTGGGATAAACAAGTCTCTTTATGCCTCAGTTTTCTCATCTGTCATATGAAGGGGTTGAACTAAAGATAAAGAGTCCACAGAATCCCAAGGAAGTGAATAGATTTCAGGGGAGGGGGGCCCATAAACTTGGATGGGAAAAATATTATATCTTATTTTCCCCAACCTTTAATTGAAATTCCTAATTTCTTTCAAGTATCTAAAAACCATTGTTCTGAGAAACAGTCCACACTGTCTAATGAGAATTTTGTACCCCAGGACTCCGTTTCCCAGAATCCCACTTTCGTCCTCACCTTGCATGCTTACAGAGATAAAGTTTCTATAACCCCATCCCTCCCTTCTCTCTTCTCCAGAGACTATGGTCAGGAAAAACTTCTCTTTACTCAGATTTACCTTTGCCTTTTTATTTCCTCTACTTCAAGTGACTGTTAATAAATCTTATAAAATATAATACTTGGAGCTATTGGTTATTAATTTTAATCTTACAGCACATTTCACCACTTAACGCCAAAGGGATCTGTGACACAAAAAGATTAAGAACCCCTGAGCGGGGTCCCTTCCAGCTCTAAATTGGCAATCCTGCATGGTCCTGGGGAGATGTGAATCTGTCCATTAGGCTGTAAACTCTTCAGGGCAGGGACTGCTTTTTGCCTCTTTTTTGTATCACCAGCACTTAGCACAGTGCCTGGCACAGAGTGAAATGTTTACTGAATTGAAATTGAATTGAATTAAAAATCCATGGAAAGTTAAAACTGTAACAGATGCCCCTTAAAGGAAGTCCTAAGCCAGGCAGCCTTCCTGATTGCTAACCACACAATGGATCAATGGGCATTTATTGTATTACTTGTATTGCTTTCTTGTGTTTTAGTGAATATATATTTATTTTATTCTTTTTATATTTATTCTGTCTCTATGTATTTACATATATTTATGCAGGTATAATATTACATTCAAATATATGTCTATTAGTGTAGAAATATGTATTTGCTTATGATATACATTCTAATGAGGCTCTGTATGTATATTTTCTCTCTCATTAGAATGTCCCTCCTTGTTTGGCTGTCACTAACAGTGCCTGCCATGTATAGTCTTCTATTTTAACTCGTTATTCCTGCTAACTGGTTGCTCCTGCCCTGCTGGAGGAGTCTGCATGTTCTCTCATCTAAAAGGAGCAAATTTTTAAATGAAAGAATTCTTCACGTTTGTTATTTCGAACTTCTGTGTCTTCTAAAACCCTCGTTTGCCTCATCCTCATTCCAACTTTGCTAAAAGGCTCCTGAAATAGTGACAGGCCATGTTGAGATGTAAGTCTTTGGGTCCAGTAAGGTAGGAAGGCCCAGAGAGGACTTAGGAGTGCCCAGATGGGGTTAGATCATTTGAATGACCCCTAGAGTTACTGCCCTGGATTTTAGGAAGAAAAAAAAAAACCTTGACATTTGTTTGCTTAGAAACACCGATTTTTAATGCCACTACTTTAGTTACAAGAAAATTCTAGGAGGCAGAGAAATGGCGAGATCCATGTCTCTGCTCCAGGCAGATGGCAGAAAGATGGAGTCAGCCCAAAAGGCAGGAATACTGAGGGAGACGGCTCCTTGGTTCCAGTAGTGATGCATTCCAATATGGCGCTGTTCACACACACGCTGAAGGGTAGGTGAAGAAAGGCAGAAGTCTCAGCTCTGGAGGAGCTGCTTTGGGGAGACCATCTGGGGAAAAGGGGATTTTACTAGGCTTGGAGTTGAGAGATCTGGGTTTGAACCCTGGTTTTGCCACTGGTCAGCTATGAGACCTGGAGCAAGTTAATTAACTTCCTGAACTTCAGTTTCCTCATCTGCAAAATGAGCAAGAATTGTTTCCTAAAACTCATCCTGAGGATCCAAGGTGGGCCAAGTGCTTTGAATACACGGTTATCATAACCAGCTGAAGTGACTGGTAAAGACATGTGGCCTGGACAAAGACTTCACTGAGAGCAGGACCCACTGGCCACCTGGCCTTGGTCATCTAGACAAAATCATCCCGTGTGTTCTTTCCATTCTTACTCCTGACTTGGATAGATTTCTCTTCTCTCAGGCTCCGAGACCTGCTGTCCTCTCCTGGGTTGGACCCTCCCCATAAACAAATAGCCTCCAATCCTGGTCCCCATTGGAGATGCTCCTCTCCTTCCCTGGGACTGTGAAATGGGCCATGTTTACAAAAGAAAAGAGTACAGGGAGAAAAGGAAGGGAGCAGAAGGTGAGCCCAGGAGAGCAGTATCTGAGAAATTTGCCCTGATAGGTGGAAAACAGAGAAAACCACATCTGATTTGCCCGGAGATGTACAGGAGAGGCAGAAAGGTTATTGATAGGATATAGTAGATAAATTATCGGGGTTCAGACCCTGCCTTAGACACTGGCTAGCTATGCGATCCCCTGGACTTGTCATTTAACCCTTATAGCCTCAGCTTCTGATCTGGAGGAGTGAGACAAAGGTCATAACAGCACCCCCTTCACAAATCTATTGTGATGTTTGGTAAAATCCATCATATATTTTGAAAGCTTTTTGTACTTCATAAGGGCTCTAAATATCACATTGATTTGTATCCTGAAAAGCATCTTCTCATCTCAGAAGATCATGTTTCTGGCCAAAGGGGATATCAAAAGTCTCTTTTTATAGATGAGGAAATTGAGAACAAAAAACATAAAGTGATTTGTCCAATGTTATACAAGTAGTAACAGAGGCTAGCTCAGGCCCTCAAACTCCAAAGTCCTTTCCATTATCCCACACTGTCTCATTGAGTTGGTAGTAGAAGGTGGGGAGAAGAGGAACATTCATGCATTCATTCCACAAGCATTCATTAAGCTCCTACTATGCTTAGAGCCCAAAGCCAAAAATTAAAACATTTCGTGCCCTCAAGGGACTTCCACACACCTGCTTCAATGTAGCTTCCATTTTTTAAAGGTTCTGGTTCTCTGAGCACAAGATGTAGCCAAGCCCAAACATGCCCAATTTTGTTGGAACATAGGAATCCACAAGGACAAATCAACATTAGACAAGCCAATATGCCTCAGAATCACACACTGTACATAACAAACAATGGACACATGTCAAAGCTTGCTTGCTGGAAGATTTGGGCACCTTCATTCCCAGCCAATTCCACTCCTTACTTTCCCACCATCCATTACCCCTTTGGAAAGATGCATCTGCCCCTTTTCCCCATCCCTTCAGCACCAAGTGTCCCCCTTGGGCAAGTTCTCATGGCTTCTTGAGAAAGGTGGGCGTCGCTGTTTCCAAGTTTGGCTCCGCCATGACCTGCATCTTCTGGTTGCTCAGGGTGGCCTCTCGCATCTTGTGGTACATGAACTCATTCTGTCGGAACATGCGCAGTTCCATCTCTGACTGCATACGCATGGCCTGTGGGGAAGCAGACACCCCCAAGGGTAGGGGGAGCAGGTCAGTAGGTAAGTCCCAGAGTTGGATTTCACCCAAGGGCTTGTAAGCATCTACCATATAGGTAGGTGCCCTTTTCCAGAGGGGAGAGGATTAACACTCTCCAGACACTGGACCACTGTGGGTTCTAATGCCATCCTTTTGACTGTAATCTCCAACCAATGGCCTAGCATTTTTTATAGCTTCCTGGGCAGGGAGTTCCCTTGTGATTCTCTAAGATCTAGAATTTGCCCTAAGTTTAAGGGATTGTTCTCAAAGGAGAATGAATATATATCTTTAGGGATACTCAGGCAAAGTCCTCTCTAGACTATTTGATGCAATTCAAAAAGACTAGGCAGAGTCTTTTCTAGGCAGAGCCAAGATGACAGATTTAGGGAAGCCATCCAACTAAGCTCTCCCAACATTCTTCTCCAAACAACTTTAAAATAATATCTCAAATCAATTTGAGAATGGTAGAGTTGACAAAAAGTCAGGGTGAGATATTTTTCTGGTCTAAAGAAACTTAAGAAGTAGCAGGAGAAGACTATAACACTAGAGTGGAAGTCTGTCTAGAGCTTAAACACAAGGTGGCAAGAACGGTGGCCACCATGGTAGCAGCTTCAGGAGCTCTCATCTAAGAGACGAGGAGGGGGCTAGAAGACTGGCCAAAAAGAGATTATAGGTGGGCCAGCTAAGTAACTCAGTGGATAGGGAGCTAGACCTGGAGACTGGATGCCTGGATTCATATCTATCTAGCCTAAGACATCTCCTAGCTATATAACACTAGTCAAATCACTTGGCTCCAATTGCCTAGCCTTTACCACTCTTCTTCCTTGGAACCAAAACTTAATATTGATTCAAATATAGAGGATAAGGGGAGAGAGAGACAGAGAGGCAGAGACAGAGATAGAGAGAGATTATAGGTAACTCTTTGCTGGCACAGGGTATAACTGGTGCTGAATAGGAACTCTATTGCTAATACACAATTCTGGGGAAAGATGTCAGGGTAGAAAGGAGGGCTGGGGAGTCAGTCATAAGAGAGCAGGGGCCCTGGTCACATTATCAAAACAGAGAGATTCAAAAGTGCATGCAGCTGCAAGGGATGGAGAACCCTTCTTTGATAAAAACCAGAGTATAAACCAGCAGAGCAGTGAGCCTACACTCCCAGGATCACACATCAACAAAAAAATGCTACCCCGCCCCAACGCAACTAGCTCTGAAAACAGAAGCATTAAAAAGCCTGAAGCTTGAGTCAGTGCCTCCCTACCCCCATGTAAACAGAGTCCAATTTTAACATAAAGTTGAAAGTCAAGAAACAGACTGGGAAAATGAGCTAAAAAAGCTAAAACAAGAAGTGGACTATAAAAAGCTACTACAGTGTCAGGAAAGACCAAGACATAAACTCAGAAGAAGACAAACTGTAAAAAGACCTACAAGCAAAGCTCAAAAAGAAATTCTGGATCCAAATCCAATAATAATTCCTAGAAGAGTCCAAAAAAAAATAGGTAAGCATGTTAGAGGAAAGATTAAGAAAAAACGAGAATAATGGAATAAAATTATGAAAAGACAATTAACAGCATGGGGAAAAGAGGTGCAAAAAATGCTGAAGAAAATAACATCTTAAAAAAGCAGAATTGGTCTAATGGTAAAAGCAGGACAAAATTTCACTGAAGAAAAGAACTTCTTAGGAAGCAGAAGAAATCAAGTGGAAAAAGAGGTATAAAGTCTCACTAGACAAAATATTTCTTAAAATTAGAATTGGGCAAATGGAAGCTAATGACTCCATGAGACATTAAGAAACAATAAAACAAAGTCAAAAGAATGAAAAAAATAGAAAAATGTAAAATATCTCATTGGAAAATACAAGTGACCTGGAAAACAGATTGAGGAGAGATAATTTAAAAATTATTAGAGGGGCAGATAGGGGGCTCAGTGGATAGAGAGATGAGAGGTCCTATGTTCAAATCTAGCCTCGGACACTTCCTAGTCATATGACCCTGGGCAAATCAATTAATCCCAATTGCTTAACCCTTAATGCTCTTCTGCCTTGGAATCATTATTTAGTATTGCTTCTAAGATTGAAGGAAAGGGTTCTTAAAAAAAGAAGAAGAATTATTGGACTTCCTAAAAGCCATGATCAAAGAAAGAATCTAGATAACATATTTCAAGAAATTATAAAGGAAAACAGCCCCAATATCTTAGATCAAGAGGGTAAAATAGGATTTAAAAGAATCCACCTATCACCTCCTAAAAGAGAATCCCAAAATGAAAATTTCCAGGAATATTATAGTCAAATTCCAGAGTTTCTAGGTTAAAGAGAAAATATTTCCAGTAACCATAATGAAACAATTCAGATTCACTGAGCCACAATTAGGATCACACAAGACTTAGCAATTTGCACATTAAAGGAGTGGAAGGCTCAGAATATGATATTCCAAAAGGCAAAAGAACTAGAATTACAACCAAGAATCACCTATCTAGAAAAACTATGTAGTCCTTCAGGGGGAAAAGATATATATTTAATGAAATAGAGATCTTTCAAGTAGTCTTGATGAAAAAGACTAGAACTAAATAGAAAATGTGGCATTCAAATGGAAGACTCAAGAAACATAAAAAGGTAAACATAAAGAGTAGTCATAAGGGATCTGATAAAGTTAAACTATTGACATTATTATATAGGAAGATGATACATGGAACTCCTAAGAACTTTTTATCATTATTAGAGCAGTTAAAAGTAGTTTACATAGACAAAGGGCATGGGTGGGTATAGATTATGTCAAGATAATATCCAAAAATAAATGAAGATGGGAGAAAGAAGGATGTAGGAAGAAGGGGAAATGGAGAAGTAGAATGGGGAAAATCTTACTCTCATAAAAGAGGTGAGCAAGGAAGAGCTTTTATAATAAAGGGAAATTGGTGGGGGGGATGTAGAAGGCAGTGTTTGAACCTCACTCTTACTGGAATTGGTTCAAAGAGGGAAGAATATACATATACACAGTTGTGTATAGAAATGTAACCTACTCAGTAGGGGAATAGGAAGGGAAAGGGACAAGGGAAGGGAGGGAAATAATAAAGGAGAGGGCACATTAATGAAAGCTTTGATCAGAAGCAAAATCAACTTTTAAGGAGGAATGGGTAAAAAAAGAGAGGAGGAAGAAACAGAAGATAATGGAGATGGAGATAAAAACACAATTAGAAATCATAACTATGAATGGGACTGAGATAGGTTCAGCCATAAAGCAGAAGCAAATAGCAAAATGAATTAGAAACCATAACCCAACAATATGTTGTTTATAAGAGACACATATGAAAAAGAAAGATACACACAGAGTTGAAATAAAAGGCTGGAGCAGAATTTAATATGCTTTATCAGAAGTAAAAAAGGCAAGGGTAGCAATAACGGTCTCAGACAAAACAAAAGCAAAAATAGAGAACTTATTAAAAGACATAATTAGGGGAAATACATTTTGCTAAGAGGTACCAGAGACAATGAAGCAAGACAAAAACAATTTTACAGCAAGTTTCTCTAACAAAGACCTGATTTCTCAAATATATACTAAATACAGAACTGAATCAAATTTATAAAAATAAGAGCCAATCCCCAACTGACAAGTGGTGAAAGGATATGAACAGGTTGTTTCCAGAAGAAGAAATCAAAGCTATCTGTAGTTATATTTTAAAAAATGTTCTAAATTACTATTGATTAAAAAATGCAACAATTCTGAGGTACCACCTCACACCTATCAGAAATGGTGAATACTGGAGGGATGAGGAGGAAAATAGGTACACTAATGAATAGCTTGTGCAGCAGTGAACTGGTCCAACCATTCTGGAGTGCAATTTTGAACTATGCCTAATGAGCTATAAAACTATATATATGTATAGCTTTTGCCCTAGCAGTACCACTGCTAAATCTGTAACCCAAAGAGATCAGAGAAAAGAGAAAAGGACTTATGTGATTAAAAAAATTATAGCAACTCTTTTTGTTGCAAAAAATTGGAAATTAAGAAGATGCTCATCAGTTGGGGAATGGCTAAAGAAGTTGTTGCATATGATTGTGATGATGTACTCTTGTACTTTAAGAAATGATTAGTTGGGAGGGGGTCAGAAAAACATGGCAAGACCTATATGAACTAATGCAAAATGAAGTAAGAAGAACCAAGGGACATTTTGCACAGTAACAGCAATGTTGTCATGATGACTGACTGCAAAATGAATGGGTTGGTTTAGATGACCCAGAAGTATTAGGTACTTCTGGATCGATGATCCTATTAATTTTTATGTGCCTCAGACAAACCTTAAGTCTAAAATATTGTAATCTGCTTTAGGGAAAGGAATTCCATGCCAACAGTTTCCTACATCAATGAAATCACATTTCTTTCATGGATTCCTATGGTATCAACTGCCTTCATGTCACCATTATGCCTTTTACATTTTCTTAAAACTGGTTAGAGAAATTAGGTGAGGTACTGATCAATCAACAAGTACTATTATACTGCAATATGGTAAAAATGGGTATATGACTTAGACCTAAAGGATGGTGTCATAAGTAAATTAGAAGAACATAGAATAGTTTACCTGGAAGACGTAGGGGGAAGGGAAGAATTTATGATCAGACAAGATAAAGAGCATTATAAGATGTAAAATAAATAATTTTGAATATATTAAATTAAAAAGGTTTTGTACAAACAAAACCAAAGTGACCAAGACTAGAAAGGAAATAACAAACTGAGGGAAATTTTTATAACAAATTTTCTGAAAAAAGTCCAATATCTCAAATTCATAGAGAACTAAGTTGAATTTTTAAGACTACAAGTCAGTCCCCAATTGACAAATGGCCAAATTATATTTATAATATTTAAATATTTATAAATATCTATATTTATAATACAAATATTTATAACTACTCTTTTTGTAGGAATAAAGAACTGGGAACCAAGGGAATGTCCCTAAATTAGGGAAGGCTGAACAAATTGTGGTATGTGATAGGAATGAAATAATTAATTAAGCTATAAGGAATGAGAACAGGATGATTTCAGAAAGAGCTGGAAAGACCTACACCAACTGATGCAGAGGGAAATAAGCAGAACCAGGAGAACACTGGACACAGAAATAGAAATATTGTACAATGATCAGTTGTGAAAGACTTAGCCACTCCAGCAGTACAATGATCTAGGACTATATTGGCGAATCTATGGCACATGTGCCAGAGGGCGCTGCTCCCCTCCCCATCTCCACTGCACCTGAGGACATTTCTCACATGACTTGCCCTTCTGTCCAGCAGCCAATGGGAATGCTTCTTCTCTCCCCTGTCTGGGGTGGGGGTGGGGACTCACATGCACCATGAGGGTTGCAGTTTGGGCACTTGTTCTCTAAAAAGTTCACCATCACTGATCTAGGACAATTTGGAAGGGCTTATGACAAAGAATGCTATCCACCTCCAGAGAAAGAACTGTTGTCTCAGATGCAGCTCAAAGAACACCATTTTTCATATTACTTTATTATTTCTGGTTTTATTTTGGGGTTTTGGTTTTATATGAATATTCTCTTACAATAATGACCAATATGGAAGTCTATTTCTCATGACAATACATGTATATCTTGGATCAAATTGCTTACTGTCTCTGAGAGGAGGGAGAGAAGGGAGGAAGGGAGGTGATTTGGATCTTATAATTTCAGAAAACTATGTTTAAAATTGTTATATATAATTGGAAAAATAAAATAGCTTTGAATAAAAAAAGAAAAATAAAAAAGGGAAAAAAACTCAAGTACTTATTCAGATACTAAATACCAGATATTGTGTTAAATCCTAGGGATACAAAGCAATATCCTAGCATCATTTATTCATAGCAGGGACCTTGGAGATCATTGAATCCAGCTCTGTCCTTTTTATAGAAAAGAGATTCCTGATTCAGTTTTTAAAGTCAAGAAGCCACACACTGTGTAGATGTGGCAATGAGACATTAGAGAGTCACCTACTTCCAGATCCTTAGTGATTGGGTGAGTGGGTCCATGAGTCACCAGGAGTATGGCATAGGCTTTGCATATCATCCCATGCCCAGCCTCGATGAGCCCAGCATGCCAATGGGTCAGTCCTGCCCGCATCACAGCCATGCCTAGCTGGGCATTGTTAGGGTGGTAAAGCTTCCTGAAAAGGCACAGAAAAGTCATCATTTAAGAGAGGAAGTTCTGGAAACAGAGCTGGATTTTGACCCCAATGAGGATGTGGCTGCCTAGGAGTAGCCTGAATCTCACCCTACAGCATTAAGATCTCTGGACACTTACTGGATGTAAGGGATGGGAGGGTACACAGAGAAAGACATGAGGTTTAAGTGGAACACAGAGACAGTGTGACTGAATAGAACACAGGACTTCTTGGAATCATGGAGGCTTGTATTCAAATCCTTCCCTAGATACTTGCTGGCTATGTCTCCTCTCTGGGCTTCAGTTATTCTCTTCTGTAAAGTTTTTTGAAGAGGTTAGAGGTGATGGCCTCTAAGGTCCCTTCCAGGGATCAATGATCCCATAGACTTCCATTTGGGAATTTGAACGCAGATGAAAGGTCCTGACATAAAAACATCCATTTTTATCTCTAGAGTTATGTCTCTGAATATTTAATAGAAAATACTAGGATTTTCTGTGAAGAGGAGTAGAAAAACCCCTTTACCTAAAGTATTTATAATTATAAAGTATTTCTAATTAAATAGAGGTGATCCAGAAATAAAAAATCATAACAATTTCTCCATCTCAATGTTTCTGGCTACTATCACTATACATGGAAAGACCTGGATGCCCCAGAGAGAAACACCACCGGGTTTTTCTAAAGGGTCATCTGAGAAGAGGAAGAAATGTACTGGTTTCCTTTTGTAGGAGAGGCAGGGGACTATGGGTGTGGAATGTTGCATATGCTATCACAGGTAGTTGGCTATGTCAGACCTGCTAACTATTTATGCTTTGTCAGAAGAGAAGATTTAGCATAAAATAGGGGCAAGAGAGCTGGCCTCAGAGCTGAGAAAATCCAGACTTAAGTCCAGCCTTTGACACAGACTGACTATATTACCCTGGGTAATTCATCTTTCTAGATCAGTGGTAGCCAAATGAAATAGAAATGGGAGCCTCTAAACGATATATAAGGATCCCTGTGGGCCACATATTAACTTAGAAAACCACATTGTAAGGTGACTAGATAGGTCACTGAATGAAGAGCCAGGCCTAGAGCTGAGAGGTCCTGGGTTCCAATATGACCTCAGATGCTTCCTAGCTATGTGACCCTTGGCAAGTCATTTAACATCAGTTGCCTAGGCCTTACCACTGTTCTACTTTGGTACCAATATTTAGGAAAGGAAGGGAGGAAGGAAGGAAGGAAATGGGAAGGAAGGAGGCAGGGAGGGAGGTAGGGAAGGAAGGAAGGAAGGAAGGAAGGAAGGAAGGAAGGAAGGAAGGAAGGAAGAAGAAAGAAGGGAGAGGGGGAGAGAGAGAGAGAGAGAGAGAGAGAGAGAGAGAGAGAGAGAGAGAGAGAGAGAGAGAGAGAG
>NC_058131.1:34677667-34717728 GCF_016433145.1 Gracilinanus agilis | reverse complement strand
GAGGGGGAGAGAGAGAGAGAGAGAGAGAGAGAGAGAGAGAGAGAGAGAGAGAGAGAGAGAGAGAGAGGTGGGCCACAGGCCTAGGGTTTGATGCTTCCTCTGCTAGAGGACAACTTTTTATAAAAGGAGTTTCCTTATCATTCCCTATGAAATCACAGATTGAGGCTTTATCTCTAAGGAAAGGTTCCAGGGAGACTCATAGGAAGGGTGAAGGAAAGGATATATCGGAAAAGACTGATGTTAAAAGACATCAAGACACTTGGTAGGGAAGAAAGAGATGGGGAGAAAGAGGGAGAAAGGGTTAGAGAGAGAGAGAGAGATTCAGAGAGACAGACAGACAGACAGACAGACAGACAGAGACAGAGACAGAGACAGAGACAGAGACAGAGACAGAGACATTAGGGGGAAGAGGGAAGGGAAGGGATGAAGGGGGAGGCAAGGGGAGAACAAAGGGAAAGGAAGGGGCCGCCCTTTCTGCCTACATGTAGCCATCGACCATCCTCTTGGCGTAGTCGGAAGCCTCCTGGAAGCTCTGCAGGTAGGACAGCACTTCGGAGGCGATGCTGAGGATGCGCAGCACGTGGATGTTGGTGTCCGCCAGCACGGGCTCCTGCTTCTGCAGACACTCTCTACATAACTTCACCACCTGAGGAGACACACGGAGCCCATCAGCGGCGGACACGAGAGGAAGCCTCCCCTCCCCTCCCTCGCCCACCCCCTTCCTGCTGGTGCGGCTGGTACCCACGGCGGAGCTGCCCTGAGCTCAACAATACCGGGCTTCTGCTCGGACCCTGACCCCCAGCCTGAGCTGACCCTGAGGGCACGCCCACCCCACTCCCATTCCCCCCCACCCCCCATCCGTCCTGGGAAAGTCAAGCCTCACCTCGTGGTACAAGCCCTCCGAGCGAGCCTTGTCGATCTTCTCCAGGGTCTCCTTGGAGAACTGCGTCACCTCCTTCACCACATCCTGGGAGGGCTGGAGAGAAAGCAAACATCTGAAGGGTAGGCTCGGGGGTGGAAAGGGGCCGCGGCCCTGCAGTTGCCCCACTAGGACGCTGTGGGCGCCCTTCTCCCTCCCTCCCAGAGGGGCACGAGGGTCAGGCACCGGGCAGAGAGGATGGGGCTCCCACACTGTCCTCCCCACTGCCGAAGCCCCCGAGCCCTATCACTGGGGCAGCCACATCTCTGCCCACATTGTCCCTAGACCTGGGCTTGCCATCGAACGATCCCTCTCTGCACTCCTGGGGCGGGGGTCTCCCCATATTAGAATGTAAGTTCATTAAGGGCAGAGACGGGCTGATAGTCATATCCCTAGACATTAGCACAGAAGAAATGTCTAAAATGTTTTTCCTTTCCCAGCCTTGGGATCAGGGAGAAGGAAGTCCAACAGAGGAATCCAACAGTAACCCAGATCAGAGACAGAAATGAGAGTGAGGAGAAGGTATTGAGTCCCAGATAGTGTCGGGAACTTCCTTCCCATCTAATGTAGTTCTGAGGGTCCTCAGGAGGTCCCCTTTGGTCCACATAGATGTACCCCCATTCCCACACACTCTGCCAGATGTCTTGAGATTCTCCCACTAGTCCTGGGAGGCCAGGAGCTCCTGCATTGGACACTAACTCCTTCCTGTAAATGGATTCCCAATCATCTAAGGGGTCTTGGGAGTAATGGAATACAGGGGTGATCAGTTTTAAAGGAGGCAAGGACAGAGGGTCTGGCTCCTGAAGGGAAGAGTCCCTGGCTGGAGTAAGTCTCAGGAGCAGCACTGCAAAAAACCCTCGGAATTGGGAAGATCTTGATGTTGGGAAAGATGGTGGACAAAAGGAGTGGCCAAGGCTTATAGATAGAGTGCCAAGGAAACAAGAAACATGAACGTGAAAAGACTTTAAGAGATAATGGATGGAGAGCAGGTAGGTGGCTTAGTAGATAGGCCTGGAAATGGGGGGTCCTGGGTTCAAATCTGACCTCAGATACTTCTTAGCTGGGTGACCCTGGGCAAGTCACTTAATCCCCATTTCCTGGCCCTTCTGCTTTTCTACATTGGAACTCATACACAGTATTGATTCTAAGAGAAAATGTGGGGGGCAGCTGGGTAGCTCAGTAGATTGAGAGTCAAGCCTAGAGACGGGAGGTCCTAGGTTCAAATCTGGCCTCAGACACTTCCCAGCTGTGTGACCCTGGGCAAGTCACTTGACCCCCATTGCCCACCCTTACCACTCTTCCACCTAGGAGCCAATACACAGAATAAGGGTTTAAAAAAAAAGGTGAGGGTTTAAAGGAAAAAAAAAAGTAATGAAGGTTGAGAACATCACCCTTGGCTGACTCTAGGAGATTTGACAGCTCTTGTTCTATGGTTATTGAGAGTCGAGTGTCTCCTTTGGGGTGAGGACTGGACCTAGGAATGATTTCACTAGCACAGGGATTCCCTCTAACAACCCAGATCAGCTCCACTCCCTTGGCCGGATTCCTAGAGAATAGTCTGTGGAGTCCTCAGAGGTTACTAAAACCTCTACCTTAGGGTCCTCTTTCACAGCCAGGAAGAGATCATCTTTGATTCCCTTCTCACAGTGCTCACACGTGCAGTCAAAGTAATACTGTTTCTTTAGCTGCTTCTTTCGTTCTTGGCTAATGTTGAGGAAGTCCACATAGGATACAGTCAACTCCTCTCCTTCAGAGATCTTCCCCAGGGCTCGGAGCTCGATTCTGGATGGGGACAAGAGGTAAGATGAAGCTCAAATTGAACTAGTTCTGTATGGTGCCTGACACATAATTTAATTTAATGTATTTATTTAATAATGATTCCTGGCTGACTAGCTGACTCTGTAGGGGTGTATCTAAGGCAGGACAACTGGAGCTTTGTCTTAGGGTAGTGAAATTTAAAAGAAATATCAACTCTAGGAAGCACTATGATAATTAATTCCACCTCCTACTCAAATTTATGTTCCCATCATAAATCGCAAAGTTCATTGAAGGATGCTTTATTGTATTGCTTGCTCTGGACACCAAAAAATGACTAGCTATGGTTCCAAACTTGTGGTTCCAAGTTCAGGAATTCCTGATGATCAGATGGTTCAGGGATTGGACCTACTCACTTACAACCTCAGAAAAATTGATTTTCCACCCAACTAAACAAGAATGTGCCTCCCCATTCCATACAGGCAAAATACAATAGAGGCTTTTTACAAAGGTACTCATTTGAAATGGAAACGAGCCAAGATATAAAGGCCATGTTTATGAACTGAACCAATGGCGATTTTAATTTTTTCATTGTCATAATAACCTAATCAGTTGCATAGGAAGACGAATCACTTTATTGCTTTGCGATCAGGCCAAAAAAGAAGGAAAAAATGGTTGGTGTGGTCATGAGGGCAGATAGGACTTCTTTTTGGTTTTTCACTGACACCTCTGAGTGGGGAAAGAGTATATAGTCCACTCTTGATTGTCCAGACCAATGAAAAGGAGTAGAGGCTGAGATAATTTCCAGTAGCAGATGATACAAAAATCACTTCCATTTTGTTGCAGAAAAGCTCTGATTGACTCATGCTTTGACCCCATTTTTGACCTAGTCCCAGACTTAACCTCCATTCTTGACTTAGTTCTAATTTTCCAATCATCTGGGGCTCCAGTTGGACCAAAATAATCCAACATGGATGATCAAAAGTTGACTTCCTTCCTTTAGAGTGCATTATTTGCTTTTATGATGCTCTATAACATACATGCCTTACTGGTAATGGAACACAGATTCCCCCTTCAATGGACATAGCTTATCTGGACTTTACTACCCTCCATTTAACTATGGTGCCATCTTTTAGCATGGTAGATGGCCCGTAGTCAAAGCAAAGCTCATTCTATAACTGACATCCAGCTTAGCCAATCATCATGAGGAACAGCCCATGGAATTTAGTCATGCAAGTCAGCACTGGCCCATAGAACTGAAGCCTAAAAGAAATCAGGATGAAGACACTTGATTCGGATGAATTGGTCCTGTGCTTCTTTGGCATCCAAATACCTCGATTGATGAATCAGGACATTGACAAGAGAGGGAAAGGAGAGTAAAAATTTAGGGAAGAAGGCTTTTAAAAAATAAATAAATCAACATGGTGAAATGGTTAGAGAGCTCATCCATCAAACCAAGAAGACTTGAGTTCAAATCCCACCTCTGACATAAATAGGCTCTGTGACCTTGGGCAAGTCATTTAACATCCTAATTCTCTAGACAACCCTCTAAGACTCCGTTTTGAAGAGAAGGTGCCAACCTTCATTGTTGGAAGGAATTTCCTCATCTGAGAGTTCTTTACACCAGTGACATTACACTGTCATTACCCTGACCCTATCAAATGGCAAAGAACAGGGGGGCAGCTAGATGACTCAGGGTATTGAGAAACGGGCCTAGAGGCAGGAGGTCATGAGTTCAAATCTGATCTCAGACACTTCCTAACTGTGGGACCCTGGACAAGTCACTTAACCCCAAATGCTTAGCCCTTCATGCTCTTCAGCCTTGGAACCAATACACAGTGTTGATTCTAAGATGGAATGTAAGGGTTTAGAAAAAGAAAGGCAAAGAACAATAACATAACCATAGAGTGTATCTCTGAAACATGAGCCCAGGTTTCCAATTGAACAGCTAATCCAGGTGCATGATGGGAAACTCTTGACCTAAATCAAGCAGTTGCTCATTTAGAACAGCTTCCACTTGGTGGCACATACAGCAACCTTTTATTAGGGATAAAAAGATTACCCAAATTGGAGTCAGTTAAATGCCTTTCCCCTCATTGGGCTGATTAACCCATTGCTTCCTTCCATATTGCTCTTAAAAGAAATGGTAGAGAATATGGGAAAGAGCTGATTTCTATCCATCAATAGTGGTTCAAATATTTGGCTAAAGAGTATCAGTCAAGAGTCTTTCTGTCCAACAAAAGTCAAAACCTTTTGCAGCTAGGTGTCAAAATGGTTATAACACTGGAGCTGGAATCAGTAAGACTGGAGTTCAAATCCTGCTACAGACACTTATTAGTTGGGTGACCCTGGGAAAGTCACTTAACTTCTATTTGCCTCAGTTGCCTCATCTATAAAATAGGAATAATCATAGCAACTACCTCCCTGGGCTGTTGTTGAAGATGAATGAGATAACATTTATAAATGCTTTGTCAACCTCAAAGTACCATATAAACACTAGCTATTACTATTACTACTATAATTTGTCTTGATTTAACCCAAAACTCAGTGGTATGCTAGGTTCAGAAGTTCAACTGTTTTATCTCTACTCACTGCCAAGGTCACAGAGGTAATGTCAGAAAAGGGACAAATCCAGGTTCCTTTTGGTCCGGGATCAGCATACTTTCTCTTACATTAAATGGAAGGCAAGCTTCTAAAGGGAAGTGCCAACCCAAACTCATTAGATCCCAATTGTCCTCTATCAGCAAGGGGATTCTAGAGAAAAACCAAACTTCATTTCCATCACCAAAACTCATCTCTGAGCTATTTTACTGAGTGGAAAATTGGAGGTGTCAGAGAACACACATTTTAGTATGTCAGTAAAATAATCAATCCTCATTTTAGGGTAAGGAGGGTTTAGGGAAAGGGTTCTTAATCTGATGTCCATGAACCCCCAAGGGGTTGGTGGATAGATTTCAGGAGATCTGTTAACTTTTTTAAAAAATATTTTGATAATTATATTTTAATATCATTGTTTTCTTTGTAATTGTACATTTTAAACCATCCTGAACAGGAGTCCATGAGCTTCACAGGCTGCCAAAGGGGTCCATGATACAAAAGAAGTTTAAGAACCCATGATTTAGGGGAATACTCAAGTTATTTTTGTTGTTGTTTTTTAACTAAATTTTATAGACCTGAAAAGATTCCATGCTTGTCAGTCAAAGGACAGAGAGAAGTAGAAAAGGAGATGGAGGAGAAAGGAGCCAAAGGACAGGGAAGATACTACAGTGATTGATGGAATGAAGAACTCTATTATTTCTTTTTTAATTGCATACAAATTATAGCAGCCAAAGGTGAGGCTTTGGGGTGAGCAGGATTTTGGGGCAGAGGAAAAGGGAATGGTGAACTTGAACACACGGCCAGCCTGGGACCTTGGAAAAGGACTGGCCCACGAGCAAACCAAGCAAGTGAAGGGAGGGTCAGAGAAACAGGTATATGCTTAGACAAGACTGACCCACCTCATCTGTGTGTGAAACATAGATTTCACAGCCTCATGACTGAAAGACAAAACAGACAGTGCAGGTGACATAAGAGCAACCCCACCAGAAACAAAAATGCTCAAATTGGTTGGCTACACCTTGGTTAGCATGCGTGAATGGGATCTAAATCATTCCAGCCAGGCTCCCATGATCACCAAGTTCTCCCATTGCCCCTCCTTCCCAAATGATGTAGGGTCATTTTTACAATATTTGTCTACTTAGGTTCGTTGGGGATCTGAGAGTCCAAATAATGTCCCCTTGGGGTCAGTCATAAGCAAGATTTAATTTGGGTAGCATCTAAAAGATGCAAGCTGACAGTCCTTTGGAACATGTTTTGGGTAGCATTCATACTTGGGATGGGGAACTCAGAGGCACCTCTAGGCATGAGAAAAGCATTCCCCAGGCAGTGGCTATCAACTTTCCTGCATTCATACATGTTTCCCTCCAACTCATGTCTGAGAAACTAGGATGGAAGCAAACAGCCCTGAAATGATGAATGGCAGATACTGAAGTCAATTAATGGAAAGAAGAGTTTTCACTCGTTGGAATGGGAATAACAAGGGCAGGCCGTAGGAAGGGAAATCCAGGTTTTTGTTGAGTTTTTATTTATTTTAGTGAGTATCCTGAGCTTGGAATTATCACCAACAAGGGCTATGGAGCCTAGAAGAACTCCATGGTTGCTGTATTTCAATCTGCCATTATGGTGAACTCCAGGTGGCAAGTATCTGCCCTGGTGGATAATTGTTTGGAGAAGATTTGGGGCAGGGAATGCTGCTTTCCTATGCAAAGGGACAACAAAAGGGGAAAGGGGTGATGATGGATGAGAATTTTTATTTGGTTCTTAATTCTGATCTCATAATCATGAGTGAGTTTCTTAAGTGTTTAAAAGAAGGGGCAGAGCCAAGATGGCGACTTAGTAGCAGCAAAAACTGAAACCACTCTCACAACCCTTCCAAACAAAGTGTTTGTTTAAAAGGAAATAAAAAGAGTAGAGATATATGCATCCCATCACTGAATGGAAGGATCCCTTCTTAAAAGATAAGAAGAAAGGAATGATCACTCTAATAATCAGATTTTTCATGACATCAAGTCACAGACATCATCTCTCTTAGATATTTGTAATTTTTAGGAATTTGGTAGCTTGGAGTAGCTGGCAGGAGGGAAACCTGCCCAGTAATTAATTGGAAGGTGTCTCTTCAGTAGAAGAGAGGAAGTTGGAGTTGGCATGATTACTATTACCCAGAGGCAACAGAAGTAATGATATTCATTTCTTTACTTCTGCCCTAGCAAAGAATCGACTTTGTCCTTCTCCCTGACTTGCCTCGGCCTGCCACAGCCTCATCTTCTTGTCAATTCTTTTCTTATTAAATGAGATTCCCTTTCTTCTATGATCTATAAGTTAGTCAAACAACCCTGAACTCTAGATTTGAAAACAGACCTAGTACACTGAACATTATTAAATGCATATAGATAGCTTCAGGAAATATGTTAGCCCCAGAAAGAGCCCTTTTTTTTCTCTAGAAAAAGAGGTCCTAAAATTCTCTAATATTCCCCTGTTCTCCTCAGTCCTACAATTCAGTTCCTGTCATCTTTTGAAGTTTCTGGTTGACCTTTAAGAATTTGCTCTTAGATTTTTAAAACCAACTGCAGGAGGCATCCTGGCAGGTGCCACCCTACCCCCGCCACCCACCCCAGACAAAGACCTACTCACTTGCCATTGTTGAATATGACGGTGCAGTTGGGCCAGCAGTCATGGTTCACCAGGCAAAGGTTGGGGAAGATTCCCACTCCCACAGCCTGGAGGCCCCTCTGGTCACTGAGAGTGAAGGCATTGCAGTTGATCTGCCCAATAAGAGGAAAGAAAATAGTTCATCAATCACAGAATGCTAGAGAGAACTATACAGGGAATGATGGGCATTAAGGAAGGTACGGTTTCTAAAGTCAAATTAAGGGAATCCCAGTCCTCGGCACATTTTATGTGGCTTGCAATCAATCTATACGTATTAAGTTGCTTCTGTGAAACCTGCACTGTGCCAAGTGCCGGGATACAAAAAGAGGGAGAGGATAGCCCTTGCCCTCAAGAAGCTTACAATCTAGTGCAATTAATTGCAAAGCTAGAATCAAGAGGTGAAAGCTGTATTGATGCCTACGATGCAAAAATGTAACACAATCCTCCTACATTCTGTGTTTTGTGTTTGTATTTCTGTTGTGCCTTTAGATGGACAGATAGGGAGAGGGATCCATATTTTCACTCTGACGTTTGTTTTTCTCTATTTGTCTATCTCTTTTTCAATCTCTCCTCTTCCATCTTTCTTACTAAAGAACTTCCAAACTACAGAAGTAATGTTCATGTTTATCATTTGATGTAATTTCTGGAGAGCATTTTACATTCCAGGTCCAAACTATTTTTTTAAAGCAGAGGAATGGAACATTATAAATTTACCTCCAAAACAATATAAATTTAGTTATCGTTAATGTGTCTTTGGGTTGATTTCTCCCCCTTCTGGAAGGCAGTGGCCTTGGAAAAACATTCCTCAGCCCTGTGCACATGAAAAAATGGCAAGAATAAATAATGAATTATACCTTTAGGACTGTAAATGCTAATGGTGGCTTGTATTCTAGAATTGTGTTACTTTCTCCATTCATTCTCAGTAAATACAGGCTAAATAAAAATGAATTATTATCATCGTTGTTGTTGTTAATATTAGAACACAATACAAATACATGTATGCAAGAATCAATGAATGAAGGAGCCCTTAAATCCCTTTGGAAAAGAACAGATTTTTTTTTCTATTTTCCTCATTTGTTGTTGGGAAAATAGGCACAGACAAGGGGGAGGACTCCCTGGTCCAAAGCCCCACAGTGAGCTGAGACCTTCTGGGATTTCTGCCCAATAATTGGTATGAGAGTCCTTGTCGCTAGCTTTGGCTCCCACCATAGTCCCATCTACATTGTAATGAGAAATCGAATAGTAGCCCATGGCTTCTCCTGTTCCATGTTCTGTCCCTGTCCTTGGTTCTCATGAGTTCTGAGCCACATCCTCAAACCCCCCCAAGTCAGGAGTTCTTGATCATTTGGGGAGTCAAGTTCTCCTTGGAAGTCTTGTGCAATCTGTGAATCCCTTCTCAGTAGTTTTTTTTAAGTGAATAAAATAAAATAGATAGGATTACAAAGGAACTAATGATACTAAATGTGGTTTTCCATCTACCCACCTGTTTTTCTATGTCCGTCCTCTTATCTCAGTATCTCTCTGCCTCTCTCTTTCTCTGCTGTCTCTGTCTCTATGTATGTGTGTGTATACACACACACACACACACACACACACACACGTATATGTGGTTGGCTTTCCTTTTATGTTTACATAGCCCAAGTTAAGATCTCCTCCTGCCCTTGGTCATGTGCCGTAGCCATAGCCATAGCAGGATGTGTTTTCCTAATTATCCTGTTAAGGATGAGATGGGTATGAACTTGATGGTGGCAAGGCTCAGAGAGGAGGAGGGGAAATCATCCACCAAGAATCCATGGAGGCTTGCTGATGGACTTGGGTCCTTCTCCAACCTTCCCAAGCTCACATGCTGTCCTCTCCCAACCCCTGACCCAGGAGGTCCTGCGGGGCTCTCGAGGCAGACTGTACCTTCTCAGTTTGGCCATCACAAGGGATGCCAGGGGATTTCTTTGCCTTTTTTTCCTTTCTGGGAAACTCAGCTTTTTAGCCCCTGGGATTTCTTTGTTGTACCATTTCAATGTTGTGTCCTCATTCCCAGAAACTGAAGTGGGGGCGGGAAGGAGATGTGAACAGCAGGTGCTTCTAATGGGAGCCAGAATCAGCTCGGAGGAAAGAGAAGTGAAGAGGCTATCAGGGATTTTGGGGGGTGGGGAGACTCACTTTTATAAATAAGTCCTTTATGGGACCAGCACAGAGTGATCTCCTGTTGTCACTACAAGCAGAGAAGCTATCATGGACTCTCATGGCTTTTTCCATGGGGTGGGGGTCGGGGGAGAAGGAAGAAGAGAAAGAAAAGGAAGAGGAGGAGGAAGAGGAAGAGGAGGAAGAAGAAAAGGAGGAGAAGGAAGAAGAGAAAGAGGAGGAATAAGAAAAGGAGGAGAAGGAAGAGGAGGAGGAGGACGAAGAAGAAGAGGAGGAAGAGGAGAAAGAGAAGAAGGAAGAGGAGAAAGAGGAGAAGGAGGAGAGACTGGGAGAGAGGTCAGGGTAGCTTACCACTCCAAAGATGTGTGAAATATACTGCATGCTGAATTGCTGGCTCTGAGCTGGCCAGAAGTTCAGGAAGCTATCCACATCCACTCGAAGGTCCTTCTGCTCCTCTTCCCCAAAGTTGTCCACATGATTCTGTAGGTCATCGACGGAGACCAGGCAGCCCTCAGTGAGTCCGGTGCCCTCTCTCTCTATCCTCCACATGATTCTGGCCGCCAGCCTACCACGAGGAGGAGAGCAGTGATGGGAGGATGAGGGAGGGGCTGATGGGACATGGCAGTGCCATGAGGCTTCTGGAGCGCATTATACGTGATCTCACTTTACACATTCATTCACTCCCAGAGGCCCTGGGGGATGAGGGCCTCAGACCCTGCTGTCTCCATTTTGCAGGGCCATCGCTCCATCACCACATCCTAAGTGCTAACCTGCCAGGGATGCCCCAAGAGGCAGAGGATGCTTCCTCTCTGTCCTTGGAGCTCTAGAATGAAGTTGGGGTGAATGCCAGCATGTCTACGGCTCGGGTCCTTGGACCAAACTTTAGAAGAGGCCTTCAAAGCCAGCGAGTCCAGCTCCTGTGCTACAGAGTTGGAGCTCGGTCTGCCATGAGTCTGCCTTGGGCATGTCTTGGCCCCAAGCCTGGGTTCTTGGCTGATGAGAAAGGCTGAAAGCCTGGAATGGGGCACTACTGTGCCCAGTGTGGGACTGGTTCAGTGGTTTGTGGGATGGCAGAGGGAAATATGGGACTCTCCTCCCTCTCACCTCACCTTTATGTTTATTTTTAACCCTTCCCTTCCTTCTCAGAATCAATGCTGAGTGTTGGTTCCAGGGCAAAAGAGTCAAAAGGGTCAGGCCATGAGGGGGAAGTGACCTGCCCAGGGTCACCCAGCTAGGAAGTGCTCAAGGCCAGATTTGAACCAGGACCTCCAGTCTCTATCTACTGACTGCTGGCTGTCCCCTCTCCTCCCCTTTAAGGAGTCAGGCCTGACTGCTTGGCTATTCCCAAATATTGGGGCCACGGTCAGGGTTCGTTGATTGGCCCCAGGGGAGCATCCCAGTGAATTCCTGGAACTCTTGTGGGATGAGGGTGGGAAGAAGGGGGCAGAATCTGGTGTTGCTGCTGAGGCCGTGATATTTGGTGATCAGTCATGGCATGACTGGACAGGTGGAAAGCCAGAACTCCTGATTTCTCTCTCCCTTCATGGTCCCATTCTAGTCCCCTTTGCAAGACGGGCTCCCTGGGAGGGTTGCTACCATCTCCATCTTCCCATTAGTCACCTCCCACCTCCACACCTTTACCCAATTGTCCATCCCAGGATGTCCATCACAGAAGCCCAGGACAGCCTAGGGAACCGCTCAGCGGCTGCCTCCTCCCTCTGGGCATCACCACTCTCTCCCTCTGGAAATATCATTGCACAGACCTTCTGCTAGAGAGGCAGGGTGGGGAGATGTCTGGGGAGGGGGGCCTGGAGTCCTGCCTCTGACCTAGACTGGTTTCTAGGACCTTGGACAAGTCCCTTGACCTCCTGAGGTTCCCTGCACCAGAGATCTAACACATTTGGGGGGGTCCCAGCCCTTGCCCCAAACTCTGCATGTACCTGCCTGGGTGTTGTAACCTCCCTAAACTCCTCGAGGACACCCTGGCTTTTCTCACGGTGCCTCATCTACATCAGAGCTTGATTAGGGTTAATTGGATTGATTTGGAGGACACAAAGAGGACAAAAGACACCCACTTGGCCCCTGGAGAGCTACAATGTGCCAATATTAATAGCATTTGTGTATTCTTTGCAGGAGAAAGGCCATTGCACCTCAATTTACAGATGGGGTAACTGAGGCAGAGAGGGGTGTGAGGGCCTCCGACTATCCAGGCTTCTCCCATGCTCTGAGGGCTCGCTCGAGCTCTTGCCTGGGGGAGCACATTCGCCCTTCTCCAAGGGGCAGCCAGGATCCCAGGCGCTCAGGGAACATGCCAACCCCATCATCTGGAGGCTGGAAAATAGGCACGAGCAAGGCTGCCCAGGGTGCCGAGGACCTCCTGCCCCGCAGATGCTGCTCAGTTCAGTCCCGTGTCCCAGGCTTGCACCTGTCAGGGAAGGTTCATGGACAAGATGGAAACTCAGTTGGACATCCAGGAATGACTGAGCTCAGAGAGTCGTACTCAAAGCTTCTCCGTCTGCCCTCCCCCCATTTACCATAAGGAAATGGAGTCCCTGTGGGGTGGGGGAGATGCCCAAAGCCACACGAGTAGGGAGTGACAGGGCCAGGATTCAAACCCAGGGCTCCAAATACAGTGTTCTTTCATCTGGGGCAACACAGACTGGGGTGTTAAAAATAATAAAGTCAGGGAAATCATACGATGATGACAATAACTGGTGTTGGCATAATCAATTCACAAGTCTTATCTCATTTGAACCCAACCCACAGAGGTGGGCTCTACCTCCCCATTTCACAGGTAAAGAAACTGAGGCAAAGACAAGGGATTTGTCTGTGGTCATCCAGTTGGCTAAGAGTCAGAAGAAGGACTTCTTCTTTCATTCCACTCTACTAAACCACGTCTCTTGAACGACTTGCAAGAGTTTGAACCTTGTCCTGTAGGCAGTAAAGAATCCTGTGATTCCTACATTGTCTGGGCCTCCTGGTATCACCTCCCAGCTCTGCATGCTGCCATACCTGGGGTGGCCAGAGAGCCTCGTCCCAGAAGGCAGATCTTCAGAGAGAGGGATCCGCCATGCCTGGGGAGTCTGTGTGCCAGCATGCCCATGGAGCTCAGGGGAGAGGGCAAAGTGGGACATTCAGGGCTCTACCCTTTAAAGAGTGACCCAAACTAGCAACCTCCAGGAGCCAGGAGGGAGGGAAGCAGGCACAAGAGCTTGCCACCCTGCCTCTGCCTACAGTAAATCCAAAAATTCTCTACCAGGCTGGGATCAGAGCTGTCACAGGCAGGGGATGGAGACTGGCTGTGTGCCAGCCAGCCTGCCCTCAACTTTGGCTTGAGGCTCCCCTGGGGGGTGGGTATGTGTCTGGATCCATCCCTGCTAATCTACCCCCCCCCCAGTCTGTGTTGTGCCATTTCCCCTTCCCATGACTCCCTCCTACTGAGCCTGAATACACTCTATCAGCAGCAGTTCTCCAAATGTGATCAGAGACTCCTTGGAGGTCCCTGAAACCCTTTTAGGGGAGAATGCAAAGTTAAAATCATTTTTATCATACTACTAAGATGTTTTCCATTTCTAGATTATATCATCTAGAGATTATCTATATTGGGCAGTTCAGTGGCACAGAGGATTGGAATCAGGAAGATTCATCTTCAAGGGTTCAAATCCAGCCTCAGACACTTACTAGCTGTGTGACCCTGGGCAAGCCAATTAACCCTGTTTGCCTCAGTTTCCTCATCTATAAAATGAACTGGAGAAGGAAATGGCCAACCCCTCCAATATTGTTCCCAAGAAAATTCCAAATGGGGTCATGAAGAGTTAGACATGACCAAAAACAACAACAAAAACATTTATATTATATAATTTCTAGTGATAACTCACATAAATAAAAGCTCTTTGGGGGAATTCCTTGGTCATTTTTAAGAGGGGTCTTGAGACCAAAAAGTTGGATAACAGCTAACTGCATCATCCCATTCTCCCCTTTCTAGTCATGCCACAAATATTTCTATTTTAAACTAGAGTTGTTTGATCTTGCCCAGCCGCTATTTTGCCTGTGAACTCGAGACACACCAGCATCTTCCTCTGAAATGGACATGTTCAGTTATCCTTTGAGCTCATCCATGGCTCTATTCACACTCTCCATGAAGCATCATGAAGCTGGAAAGGATGCCGCAGACCACCCAGACTGACCCCCCCCCCTCATTTTACAGACAGGAAACTGAGAAACGCCCAGAAACACTTGATATGAGTTTCTCCGATCTCTCTCTTATTGATTCAACCTGTCAACAGGTATTGATAGAGTGCTTGCCATGGGTTCAGCACTAGTATAGGCACTCGCTCTCAGGAATTAATATAGCAATATTTATCAGATCAGCAAGTAACTGAATTCTTCCATGCCTCATTTTTTATCATCTGTAGAAGAAGGGGTTTTGACTCAATGGCTGAGAAACTCTTTCATAGCTTGACACTGAAACTACTCTGGCAGGGGACCTCCAAGGTCCCTTCCATCTCTAAATCTACAATCCTATGATTGATGACCCTATGAGAGTTTAATGGGTCCAATAGTTCATCAACATGGATGAGGAAGTTACTGAAGATGATGCTGGGAGAAAGAAAGAATAAAAAGACTGAGCTAGATGCTAAGGAAGGAAGGGAACAAGCATTGATTAAGTTCCTACTATACTTCACAAGTATTATTTTCCTCAATTCTCACCACAACTCTGGGAGGTAGGAGCTATTATGTTCTCCACTTTACATCTGAGGAAACTAAGGCTAAGAAAGGTTAAGTGATTTGCCCAGTCACAGAGTTATTAAGAATCTGAGACTAGATAAGAATCAGGTCTTCCTGATTCCAGGTCCAGCATTTAGCTGCTGCAGGAAGGGAGTCCTGGATGACAACAGACAGTGACCATGACTTGAAGAGGGTAGTATAAATGGTAGGATCAGAGACCGATGACTGGAATGGACTACAAAGGCCATTTCATCCAAATTCCTCATTTTTAAGGTGAGAAAACTTGACCCCAGAGAAGTAACTTGTTCACAATCAAACAATGAATAGTAGAGGAAGGATTCAAACCCAGGTCCTCCAACTCCAGCCTTCCAGGCTCTACCCAGACAGGTAGAGTTATGCACTTTCCTTCTAAGGCACAGGACAAAAAGACGATATGGGGGCAGTGGCTGAGAGAGGAGATCCAAAATTTGAATTCACACTCTAGATGTTCCTATGAAAAAAGATTTAGGGAGAAAGGAAAAAGGAGAATCAACATTCTGATTCTCTGAGATTCTTTCCAAGTTATTATTTGTATCCCACCCAATAACTATGCTTGTCTTCCTCAACTCTGTCCTGAGTCTTCTTTTTTTCTCCCTCTATATTCCCTTACTCCAGTGATGGGCAACCTTTTGAGCTTGGTGTGTCAAAATTCACCCAAAACCAAGCATATCTCGGGTGGTGTGTCCCTTCGAGAAAAAAAAAACCTATAATTTCGTGATATTTCTAGTTTAAATAACAAAAATGTATAATTATAATATATAACTATTTAATAAACCAAAATAGGTAAATTAATATAGGTAGAATTGTCATCTATAGTGCACAGAGTGTCTACACTACACTTCAGCAAATGTTTCATCCTCGGCATGCCGTATGTCATTGAAAATGGCTACATGTGTCAGTGCTGACATGTGTATCATAGGTTTGCCATCACCACCTTACTCAATGATCTCATCAGTGCCTTGAGTTCAATTATCATCCCCATGCAGATGCCTCTCTGAGCTAGGTGTCCAACTTCAGCCTTTATCCTGACCTCCAGTCTGCCATTCCTGGCAGTCTTGTGGATTTTTCTATCTGGATGCCTCAGAAACATCTCAAACTCAACATGTTCAAAGAAGAATTCATCTTTCTGCCACTCGAACCCACTTCCCTGTTTCTGTTCAGGACACCACCATCTTTCTAGTCCCCCAAGTCCCCAACTCAGAGTTATCTCCGACTGTCTGTCACCTCCTCCCCTTCCTCCTTTTCAATCAGTTGAGAAGTCTTGACTGCAGACACAATATCTCTCACCTTCATCAAACCCTACTTCAATCCCTCATCATCTCCTGCCTGGAACACTGCAAAAGCTTCCTAATTGGTCTCTTTGACTCACTTCTCCCTTCTCCAGTCTATCCTCTAAACTCAGCCACCTAATTCATATTTCTACAGCAAAGGTCTAACAGTGTCACTTTCCTTCTGGAGTAGTTTTAGTGACAACCCACTGAAGAAGCCCTTTTACTGCCTTGTGAAGCCTATAGGATTCCTTCTCGCAATATTGAAGGAAATGTTAAAATAAGTAAAAATAAAGATGTATTTTTCCCATCCAGTATGTAAACCGCCTGAAATTTATCCACGGCCAGAATAAGAACCTCTGACCCATAACCCCTGAGATAAACTACAAAACCCTCTGGCATTTGAATCACTTCTCAATCTGGTTCCAGCCTATTTCACATTATTCCTCTTCATGCACCTATATTCCAACCACATTGGCAGGTTACTAATCCCTACATATGCCCAAGGTGTAGCCCCAGAAGGTATTCCAACATAGTTCTCCATTCCTAGAATCCTTAGCTTCTTTTGATATTCATCTGAGGCACCATTTCCCCCAGGGAGTCTATCCTGATCTCCTCAATTTTGAGTTGTTTTCACCAGAAATTATATATTTTGAAATTATCTACCCATGTAATTCTATCCCTCACTCACACCTCAAATAGAATGTCAGCTGACATTCTATTTGCTGACTTGGTATCCCCAGCATCTGGGTCTGGCATATAATTGGTGCTTAATAAGTGCTTATTCACTGAAGGTGCTTTCAATAAACCCAATGCCTGATTTTTTTGAGGCTGTGTGGTTTATTTTCATAAATTCTATCTCTCAGCCCAAGGCTAGCACTGAGCAGTCCTCATTCCTGTCCAGATGCACCTCAAATCATGCCTCCTTGGTACCCAAATTTCCACATCCCCTCATCTGCAGCTCTGACCTGATGTTTTCACTGGGCGGCTTCCCATGTTTCTTGATCGCTGCACACTCATGCTTGTGGTTCAGCCAAGCATCCTTTTGGCAGGTCCGGTCACAATAGTGGGCAAACTTGCACTGCCCACATCTCTGGAGCTTCTCCTGCCTTTTAAAGCAGGTATGGCACACGACCTGAGTGAAGCTGGAAAAAGAAGAAAGAATCCTCAAGGGAAAGACCCATGGCAGGGAATGAGAGCCCTGGGAACAGCCTGTGTCCAGCTCGGTACATGGAGAGATGTCCCTCCCTATCTGCCCCATGCTGCCTGGCTCACTGTAATGAATAACCCAAGGGACAGTAGTATGAGGATTGAGTATGGTCAGCCGTATGGTCAGACTCCAGGGACTCCAGAGATAGGTACAGTATGTGCTGGAAGCAAGTCACTTACCAAACGGTTCCAATCTACAAACAACTCAAGACCGTGGTCTCTAAGACTTAAAATTACAATGTGTGGGCATCAGAGGGGGACTTTTCTATACTTCTCAAAGTCTAGACCAAATGAAATAAATCAAAAGTCCCAAATTGGGATGTGGGAGTAAATTATCTCTATATGTATATATATATAGATATAATATTAATAATATCACATTATATCATATTGTATCATATCCTATCACATCACTTTGTTGGGGTCAATGTCCAGTGTGTCTGATTGTGGCTAATCAGACCAACATGAGCTCCAAAGGTTCCGCCATGAGGCAGACACAAAGAGACCCCTGTATGAATGTTTGGGATAGAGATGACTCTAAATCTGTGCATGCCTCCTCACTACATGAGGTAGTACCTCAGACAAGGACTCCAGCAGAAGGTAAAGTGTAACCCAGTACAGGGGATGGAGAGGAGGGAAGGAGACAGAGTAAGAGACAAAGAGAAAAAAGAGAGGCAGAGAGAGCGTGGGAGAAAGAGGAGCGGGGAGAGAAGAAGTGAGGGAAGGAGAGAGATTGGAAAAGAGAGATGGGGAAAGAAGGGCTGAGAGGAAAAGGGAGAGATGGACAGGGATAGGGATAAGGAAAGGAAGAAAGAAAGGGAGATGGACAGGGTCAGGGAGAGTGACAGAGAGAGGGAGAAGAAAAATGGAAGGATAGAGAAAGAAAGAGAGAGACAGAGAAAAGAAGGAAGGGTTAAAGAAGGAGACAGAGAGAGGAAAAGTGGGAAAGGAAGAAACAGAGAAAGGGAGTGAGTGAGAGAGAAAGGGAGAAGTAAAAAGAAACATAATCAGAGACAGAGAGAGGCAAGAAGCAGCAAAGATATGATACCCAGAAAGAAAGGACAAGATCAGCAAAGGTAGAATTCTGGACCAAGTAGGAAATAGTTTGTATTTTATCAATAATATAATTAAGATTTAATAAATGCTAGTTGACTTGAGAAACCCTTGTAGGTAGAGGGAAAGAGTATGGGGCTGTGCTTCTTTCCTTGAGAACTGAACTAGCATTTCACAAAAAGGTCATTTCTCCTTGAGAACAGGAACTTATTTTTTTATCCCCCACAATTCCCACTCCCTCCATGCCCAGCAAATTTAGCCCAGTTGTGAATGTGGTTAGTGATCAATAAATTTTGGTGTCTGAGTGATTGGGAATGATTTTGAATAACTCCAGACTTTTTTTTAAACCAGAGGAGCTATAGATTAGAATGAACCTTAGAGTCCAATCCCTCCATTTTACAGATGAAGAAATTGAGGTTCAGAATGACTTTGCCCAAAGTCTCCCAGGTAGTAAATGGCGACCTAGGTCATCAGACTCCAAATCTAGTCATCTCCCCACTCTGTCACACTCTCTCCCAACTTTTAATGTTAGACATCGCCCTTGAGCAGCCACACATGTTTCTGGTAACAACTGGTGCCTGGACACAAGAGAAAAATCGGCAGGTGGCAGGATAAATGAGCCAGCTAGCTAAAGATAGAAATAGATTCAGAAGGGTTTAGAGAAATTCTTGAGTGATTGCTCCATAATAGGTTAATAAAAGTATATTAGGGTTCTATCTCTAACCTTTTTGAAATTAATACCATAATCACTATGTTCTTTGACAGTCATGCTTTGCCTGGACAGCTATCCAAAAGGAAGATAATATACCAATGGATTTATGTAGCATGGTGAAATGGGCACTGGATTTGGGGTTAATTAGAAGGTAGTTTAGAACTGGGTTTGAATCCTCTGTTAGTTACCATGTGGGGACCTCAGGTAAATGATTTTACCTCACTCAGCTGTATCATCTGGAAAATGAATTGCTTAGACCCTAAATCCAATGTCCCATTCATTGACTTTGCTGAGTACTTTTCTTCTGACTGACTGAGTAGAGCACTGACTCACCCTGGAGCTAAAGATCCCCCATTCAAATCTCACATTTCTTACTACCCACATGACCTTAGGAAAGTAACTTCATCTCTCTCAGATTGTTTCCCCATCTGTGAAATGAAGAATTTGAAGTAGTTTCCCTAGATAGCCTCTTGAGTCCTTTCCAGTTCTAGATGGATCTAGATGGTTAATGAATAAATGAATGAATGAATGAAACATATAGGACGAATGAATGAAACATATAGAATCGTCCTATATGTTTCATTCATTATATGTTTCATTCATTCATTTATTCATTAACTTTCATTTTAACCCCTTAGGCAAGAACAAGTCTTCATATCTCACAGGGCTAAGACAAGATGGCAGCATAACAGAAAGGTTGGATTTTAGACGTAAAGTTCTGTAGGTTCAGATCCTAGTTCATGTGTTTATTATCTGTGTGACCTAAGGTAAGTCACTATAATTCTCTGTCCTCAGTATCCTCATCTGTAAAATCAAGGAATTGGCTCCATGAATCTGAGTTCCTTTTTAGCTCTTAATCTAGAGTCCTCTGCTATACAAAATGAATTGGACAGCATTTATCTATTTATTTATTCATATAGCATTTATTTATTTATTTGACCCACTACATGTCAAATCCTGCATGGTGCTGGTACAGAGGGTAGCATTCATAGGTCAGCTGAAAGAGCACTGACTCAGTCAGAGGGTCTGGATGCAAATCTAGACTCTGCCATAATTCTGAGGACTTCAGGCAAGTTCCTTAACTTCCCTGGTTCTCAGATTCTTGCGTATAAAAATGAGGAGGTTGGGCTAAATTGCCTTTCTGTCCTAAATCTATATTCTTGAGGTACAAAGACAAAAACCACCATCCCTGCCTTCGAGAAGCTTATATTCTTTTAAAGAGGGGACGGGGAGAGGACAATGGAATAGATGAGTAGGAAGAAATAAATAGAAATTACATACAAATTTGATACAAAGCTGTTTGGGGAGGGGTCTAGAGAAGAGCCCTAGCCACTGGTGATATGGGGAGGGAAAACACTCGATTATTTCAATCCTACTGTGTGCTCTGTTCCAGGACATGGCTTGGTTCACTCTTTGCATGGAACCTCCTGCAGGAGAAGAGCCCTCTCAGGCTGCTTTTCTGCCAGCCCTTTTTCCCTTACTTCCTACCTGCTGGTAGCACAGCCTCCATATTTCATTATGTGCATACACCCTGGGCTGCTCTATTTCAATTCTAGTTATTGCTCCCAGGTTTCCATAGGAAAGAAATATCCTCTGAAAACACCTTGATTTTCAAAATGGGGCTGCACACAGTAAATCGGAAGACATCCAAGAGAGTGGCTTTTCTCCCTGTGGTTATTTTCTGTCAATGGGACCCCCTATCATCCCCACATTTCCCCAGCCCCCATGGAAGTCTTGTCTTTTTCCTATTTTTCTTGCTTTATCTCTTCAGTGGTTGTTTCTTCCCTTACAAGGAGTGAAGCATCAACTGCATCTTCCTGCCCTCTTAACTCTGACAGCTGATGGAAAACAGTCGAAGCCTCCAGGCCAGCTGCCCCCAACTCCCCCACTATCACATAAACTAAAGCCTGGGTGGGTGCACCGGGATTACTGCTGGGCTCATGTTGTCTTTCTCTGGCTTCCCTTCTGGTGCTGGGAAGCTGTGTCACAGACTGGAGGTCTCCCCCTCACTAGGCATGCTGGCCTATCAAACTAGGTCCAGTGTACCCCAGAACCATGAGTGTTGCCAAGGCAATATATGAGGCTAGGCTAAGTAAGGCATTCGTTGCTGATGGTTAGCAATCCTGCCTTTTGTTGCATGTTTTTGGCGAACAGGCGCCAGCAAACATTTGTTAACTCCTCACCACATTCCAAGCACTGTGCTAAAGCATTTAGGATTCAAAGAAAGGCAAAACCAATTTACTTGGATGAATCATTGATGTGGTGCCTCAGTTTCCTCATTTGTAAAATAAGAGAGCTAGACTAGATGGTCTCTGATGTCCTGTCTGGCTTTAACTCTATTTATGATTGAGCCTAAGTCCTATCAGCCCTGGCCAAGTCAGTTAATACAGTAGAATACAAACTCTCTGAGGACCAAGATTGTTTCACTTATGTAGTTGTACTCCTAGCCTCCAGCACAGTGCTACTGAACAGCCATCACTACCAAAGAATATTATAGGTGCTTAATAAATTGTCATTGATCGCCTTCATTTCTCTGTGCTCCCAGGCAGTGATTTAAGACTAGAATTTCCATAGCAGATGCCCATCTTCATCAGTCAAGGGATCTCACACACCAGAAATACCCACTTGATGAAATTGTGTTTGGTTCCCCTCCAAAAAAAATTTTTTTAAATATATTTCTCACTGTAAGCACAACTCTGTATTAAGAAGGCATGGTGTGATTCAGTAGAAAGAGCTTGGGTTTGGAATCTGAGGAGCCAGGTTCAAAGCCTAGTTTTTTTTTGTTGTTGTTGTTGTTTTAATTTTTTTAAACCCTTAACTTCTGTCTATTGGCTCCTTGGTGGAAGAGTGGTAAGGGTGGGCAATGGGGGTCAAGTGACTTGCCCAGGGTCACCCAGCTGGGAAGTGTCTAAGGCCAGATTTGAACCCAGGACCTCCCGTCTCTAGGCCTGTCTCTCAATCCACTGAGCTACCCAGCTGCCCCCCCCCCAATTTGATTTCTAATAAGCCAGGCAAACCCTTGGTTCTGCAATCTGTTGGCCAAGTAGTGTGATATGCTCACCACTATCTCAAGCAGGCACATGCTTCCCTGGACCCAATCAATCTTTTAGGACTTAGACAACTTTCTGTTTAGAAGAAAAGGGGAGAAGGAGGCTTAGAATGGGAACAAAAGTAATTCATTGGCCTTGCTTTTCCTCGTCCTTGCAGCTGATGAGTTGGTCTTACCCAGAAAGCTATTTTATCACCTTTTTATTAGAAGTATCATTTGCTTTCTTCGCTGGTGACATTTGCACTCATGTCTGTATATTATCTTGCTCGTTGACATGAAACAGCCTTGGCTCACAAAGTAACCTGATCCATTACTTTTTCTGGGATTGGTTCCATAGCTGTTTCCCCTCAAGCATTTATTCCCAGCAAGCATTTATTGAGTGTTACTATGTGCCAGGCACTGTGCTAAGCAGTAAAGATGTCAAGAGAGGCAAAAAACACAGTCCCTGCCCTCATCAAGGAACTCACATTCAATTCTAAAGGGAGAGACAGGGGGCAGTGGAATGAGAGTCAGGCCTAGAGATGGGAGGTCCTGGGTTCAAATCTAGTCTCAGATACTTCTCAGCTGTGTGACCCTGGGCAAGTCACTTGACCCCCATTGTCTTGCCTTGACCACTCTTCTGCCTTGGAACCAATACACAGTATTGACTCCAAGAGAGAAGGTAAGGGTTTAAAAAAAATAAAATAAACGGAGAGAAAGCACATAAATAGGCACCCACAAAATGTGGAGGGTAGGTGGGGGGGGGATGGTTGTTGTCCTTCCTACTAAAAGAGGACCAGAATGTCATCAGCGTGTCAAGGTCAATGCACGATATGTCCAACTATGGCTGATGGAACCAAGACGAGCTTGGAAGGCTCTCCTGCAGGTCAGGCACAAACAGCTGGATGAACACTTGGGATGGAGATGGCTCTAAATTGAAGCAGAGCACATTTTTTTTGAGCCACAATTCTGCTTGCTCACAGAACACACTCTGCTGGACAGTCCTGTGCCAGTGTCTCCCCATGTATCAAAATTGATACCAAAGTTCTTCAGAGAGACCTCGAGAATGTCTTTGTATGGCTCCTTCTGGCCTCTGTGTAAGTACTTGCCTTATGTGTGTTCTCCATAAAATAGTCTCATAGGCAAACATGCATTCAAACAACATGGCCACACCAGAGGAGTTGCACTCCCTGCAGTAGAACCTAAATGCTTGGCAGTTGAGCTCAAGAAAGGATTTCAATAGGGGGCAGTTAGATGGCTCAGTAGATTAAGAACAAAGCCTAGAGATGAGAGATCCTGGGTTTAAATTCAACCTCAGATGCTTCCTGGATGGGTGACCCTGGGCAAGTCACTTAACCCCTATTGCCTAGTCCTTATCACTCTTCTGCCTTGGAACCAATATACTATTGATTCCAAGATGGAAGGTAAGGGTTAAAAAAAAAAAAAAGGACCTCAGTGTTACCTTCTACACAATTAAAGAAAATAGGAGAAGGGAGAAGATTTAGGAAGAGAAAATATGAGTTCTTTTCTGGACACATTGAGTTTCATTGTAACCTGTGAATAAGTATTACATTTATTTTTAGTTGATAAATGAGGGAACTGTAGCCAACCTATGTGACTTGTCCATGGTCCCACAACTAGAAAGTGTCAGAGGCAGGATTTGAATCCAGGTCTTCTTCCAATCCCTATATCTTTTTTCCTACAACAGGTATGTGTATGAGGTATACCCAGGTGTGCCCAGGTACACTCCAATAGGCCAGGAGCCTTATGGTGTTAGAGATGCTCAGGATCCAGAGTCTGCATGAGGCAGGGAAGGGGAATGGTTTTCCCAATCTCTGATAACCCCCGGCTGCTATAGCCACTCTTTTCCCACCTCGTATTAATTTCCCCTCTGCCCAGTGCTTCCCAAAGTCTCAAGTACAAAAAGGAGACTTTGTGCCAGCCCCCAGACTACACCCCCTCTATGGCTTTTTGTCAGGCCCTCTCCATGGTGCTGCCTCAGCTTCTCCTGGGGTGCTTCTGTTTAGATAGAGAAAGCTGGTGCCTGTTGGGTTGCTCCTTGGTGCTCCCAGGAGATAATCCGGTTACTCCAGTCAACTGCAGCTGAGTTACACAAGAATAACCATGACGTGTTTTTCTCCTTCTACAACTCTGGCCACTTTTTTCCCCTCCACTTTGAGTAGGATGTCTGAGGCTCCATGGAGAATCCACTGGTGTATCCAGAAAGGGAAACCAGCTTGTTCAGGGATGAAGTTTGGCTAAGCCTGCAGCCTTACTGTTGAGGTCTAGGCTCAAGTCAGCAAACACAAATTCACTTGGAATATATGCCTGGTTTTTCCAACTCCTCCACATAAGACTTCAGAACAGTTCAGATCTAGAGTGAGAAGGAAAAAGGAGCTGAAGCAGCTCCTAGCAATGTCAGAGTTAAGGATGTTCTTCGGGTGGGAGCCAACAGAGTTCAGTTCCCAGCTCTGCCACTAATGAGCTGGGTAGGCTTGGTCAAGTCCCAACTTCCCAGGACTGGTTTCCTTCTCTGTAAAATAACAGAGTCAAACTAAATGCCTTTAGAGTCCTGGAAAGTAGTGAAATTCCAGGAGTTCTGGGAAAAATGTTTTCGCCCCATCTTTGTATATCCCCAATACTTAGCACAGTGCCTAGCACAGAGTGAGCATTTAATACTGACTATGGACTGACAAATGAGATTGCAGAAAGATCTGGCTTGGAATAAGCCTGGAACATGGATTCAGAGAGGGTGCTTTTATTGGGTGACTAAGGAAATAAAGCTTTTATAGGGTAGCTTAGCTCATGTCTTCCTGATTCCTCTCATGCTTCCTCAGCCTCCAAAGGATTAGTTGGGCTTTCAGATGTTACCTGCTAGGAATCATCAAAGGTTTGGAATCTGATCAAGGACCCAAAGGTCAAATCCTCCCTTTTTTGAAAAGTGCCTGGGCTCCATCAGAAGCCATGTTCATCTGAGGAATGAAGGACAAGCTCAAATAGCATCCAAGTTAGTTAACCTCTCAGGACTTCCACCGAAGTCTCTATGGGCTTAAGTTGCCCATCTGCGTGGGTAGGAGGAAGTTTCCATACACACCAGGAGTATACCACACCCATGAAATAACAAATTTGGCCTCCTAAAAAAAAAACAAACAAACTAATCCTTAATCCTACCTTAGTAGAGAGAGCACTGGATTAGGTGCCAGAAATCTTGGGTTTGTGTCTTGGTAGGGAGTATCCTCCTTCCTCTGGTTCTACTTGTATGGTTGCTGATGCTGGGGTTGTGGCATCATAGATAAGGACAGGAAGAGTATTCAGGTGCCATCTAGTCCTACTCCCTTCATTTTACAGATGAGGTGTCTAAGGCCAGGTGGGTTAAATCACTTGCCTAAGGTCATCCAGGTAGTGGTGTCAGAAGAGTCAGAATTTGAATTCGGGTCACCAGACTCTAAACCTATCACTCATATAACTCCATTGAAGTATTTTGCATTGGTCCCATCCTAGAACCCCCCTGGCATTCATGAGGCAACAATATAAAAATGTGAATGACAACCATTTAACTTTCTCCTGTAGAAGACCTTTGAGGGTAGGAACTGCTCCACTTTTTTAACCTGTATTCTTAGGGCTCATAAATAATAAATGCTTGTTGATTGACTGACTGTGGGACCTTGAATTTAATCTCTCTGAGCCTCAATTTCTCTTTCACTCACTAACTCACATGCCTGTTGTGAAGGTCAAATTAGATCATGTGTGTGAATAATCTTTGTATATATAAAGCCCCCTTCAAGTGTGACCTACTATTAGTAGGAAGGATTAAAATCAGTTATAATTGAACATGATAATCCTCAGATGTTCTAAGTGGCATTTATGCAGCACTTTAATATTGACAAGGAGATTTATCTGCATGCCATTATATTACTAGATCCTCACAACTACCCTGATCAGAAAATGCTTTGGGTATTATTAGTCCTATTTTAGAGATGAGAAAACTGAGGTGGAGTGAGTCATATCTTTAAAACTATGTTAAAACCTTAAAATTCTATATAAATGGTAGTGATTGTTATTAGTTATATCACATTCATCTAGCGTCTGTTTTATAATAAAGGCTTAGTCTTTAAACATATAGATAGGAGGGACCTCAGAAACCATCAGGTCCAACACTTTCATTTCATAGACATGGAAAAAGAAGGCTCGAGAATTTTACCCAATTTGCCCAAGATTCCAGGTGGAGAGTGTCAGAAATGTGATTGGAACCCATGAGTTCTAATTCCACAGCCAATAGGCTGTCTAGTGAACCACACTGCTCCTTATCTTGGGGAACCCTGGCATAGCTAGGGAGATCTCATTTCAAAACCCACTCTAACATTTACTAGCTGTGTGACCTTGGATAAGGGGCACAGGATCTCTCCGGGGTTCTGGCAGCTTACAGACAAAATTGCAGTTCATTGATGTAAAGCACAGTCCATTGTTATGCATTTTCTTAGGCTAGAAGTTTTTTAAATAAGTCTTATGTTCCCTCTTCACAGTCATACCTACTTTTACCTAAACAGTCATCACAGCCATAGAGAAAACTCTGGCCCCAAGAGGAATCTTTGAAGTATTTAATTGTTGTCCAGTCCTATTGTGCCAGAGATCTTTGAAGGAATAAAATCAGCTGTTCTTTCCCCCAGACTTTTCTTATAGGACAGCAGACACTGGCTGGCATTTTGGAATACAGAAGTAATAACAAGATATCTTTGAAGGATGGAGGGAGTGTGGTCCTCTGCACCAAAGACAAGGCCAGGGATGAAGGCACCTGGATTCTAGCCCCCAACAGTCTCTAACTAGCTCTAAGGCTTTGGGTAAGTCCCTTGACTTATTCAGGGACCAGAATCCACAGCTATGTGATGGTGGGGTGGGACAGAGAAGATGGTCCCTAAGATCCCTTCTAACACTGACAATTTATGAATATATCAAGAGAGTAGCCAATTATTGGGCTTTGGTATTATGGGGCGAGGGCTAGATTGGAGTCAAAGTCCCTGGCAGCAGTGGTACTACCGTGTAACCTTGGGGAAATCCCGCCCTCTCTGGGTCCTCTATTTTCTCATCCATAACACAGGAGAGTTGAACTGTAAATGAGATGTTTACAAAGTGCTTTGTAAACCTTAAAATGTCATCATTGCTCTTATTTTTATTATGATCTCTAGTGTTCCAGCTCAGCTAGGTAGTAGAGCACCCAGCTCGATAAATCAGGAAGACCTAAATTCAATTCTGACCTCAGACACTAGCTATGTGACCCTGGTCAAGTAATTTCATCCTGTTGACCTCAGTTTCCTCATCTGTAAAATAATCTGGAGAAGGGACCAGCCAAACACTCCAGGATCTTTGCTAAGAAAACCCCAAATGGGGTCAGGAAGAGAGGAACATGACGGAAATGACTGAACCAAAACAAAAAGTGCTTCAGCTCTAAATCAAGATCCTATGACTTCTCATCTTTTTAAAGCACAATTCTAGTTGTTGGTCTCTCGTGGAGTCTCAGACTCTAGCCTCATTCATTTCATCCTAAGCCCAACCTGCCTCCCCCACCAAAAAAACTGGCCACCTACCTGTCAAAGACTACGGCGGAATAAGCCCGCTCTGCAAAGATGACATCTGCAGCCCAGAACTCTTTGGTGGCCTTAAGGCCCCGGCCTTTGCCTTCCGATGTGAACACTTCGACTTTCTCCATTCTTCCTATTGTCATTTCAGAAAGCTCCCTGGCCAGCCTGGGCAGATTCTAGTTGCTGCTTATTTAGCACCTTTGGCATCCCCAAGACCAAGTCCATAAATGGTGTGGCCACCCGCCCCTTCCTCCACAGCCCTTCCTCCCCCTCTGCCTGTCCATGGGGGATGAGGTGGTGGAGGCAGGGCAGGAGGGAGGAGAGGAGAGCCCCCCACCTCCTCCAGCCCCCGTCGGCATCCATCCAAGCTAAAAAGTCAATCGGCCAGGATTCCATGACCAGCGCTGTTTGGGGCTCGGGTCTGAAATGTTGGGGGAGCGTTTTCCCAAGGAGAGACTGTGTGCTTAGAAAACCTGGACCCTAATTCGGGCTCCTGCTTTGCAAAGGAGTGGGGAGGGCTTGTTCCCTGGGATATTTTTAGCAGCCAGATGCTTCTGTCTATCAGGAGGCAACAGCTGAGACAGGCCAGAGGAAGGGGGGTATTTGCTGGGGCCCTTTCTAGGACCACGATCGGGAGGGACTTGAGCTGGGGGAAGGGAGGCAGCAGCTGCTGCTCAGAGACCTGACAAGGGGAGCACCCTCCCCCCAACTGGGGCTGTAGGAGATAGGGCTGGATGAGGGGGCTGGAGAGAACCAAGGCTCAAATTCCAGGTGTCACATACCACCCCTGGAACTTTTCTGGCCTCCCAACATCATGGTTCTGGAGCCCGAAGGAACCCCAAATGGCATGTAGCCCAGTTGTCCAATGAGTCCTCTCATGTTACAAAGAAACTGAGGCCAAGGAAGTGAAACGACTTTGCTTGAGGTCACGCTGGGAGAAAGTAGCAGAGACTGGATTTGAACACAAATCCCATGACTGCAGTGCTGGTGGTTCTTCTCTTGGCAACGGCTTCCTCATCTATAAAATGAAAGGGGTTAGACGAGCTGGCTTTAAAGGTCTTTGATGGCTGTATCCATTCAGTCCTCCAGAACCACCTTTTTTGGTAGGTAGCTGTGGTGGTCTAGACCTGTGATTTCATGAATGTAGAAAACTCCTCAGGAAAATTCTATCCGCCAATGTAGGCTGGTAACTTAGAATCCTAGAGAGTTACCTGGGTCACAGAAACCTTCTAGGACTTACCCAGGGTCTCTCAGTCAGAATGTGTCAACTGTGAAGGATGAACCCAATTTTTCCTAACCTTACAGAATCATGAATTTAGAGCTAGAAGGGACATTCAAGGGCACCAAGTCCAACCCCCCAATTTAACACATGAGGAGGCTGAGGCATAGGAAAATTGAGTGACATTCCTTAGGTCACACAAGTACTAAGTAGCCAACCTGGGATTGGAACCTAGAAAATTCTGAACCCCAACATGGCACGCTTTCCACGGATGGCCTCCATCCGACATGCCAGGCTACTTCTCCCTTCCTCCCCTCTTTCTGAAATCAAAACAAAACCGCCTTGAAGACCAGAAATTTGTCTGGTTATGTTTTTAGTTCCCAACTGTTGCATCTCAAGGATTGTCCTGCCTTGGCACTTGATCCGGTGACTTAAGACATTTAGAGGATTATGGGAGCGTCCGTTACAGCCGGACATCCATGGAGCATCACATTCAAGGATCATCGAGAAGGCCAGCTTGGCCAAACTGCAGGACACATAGAGGGACAATGGATAATCAAAAGGGAGGGATGGACTTCGAAGGACAAACAGGACTTCAGGTTTGCTCCTGGAGGCAAAAGGGAGCCACTGGAGTTCAGAGTAGGACAGACTCTCGTGCTTCAGAAAAATTACTCTGGCAGTGAGCAAAGTGAAGGCTGCACTGGAGTGGTGTGGTCCTGACCAACTGATCCTAAGCCACCCCAACCCCATTCCCAATGCATGTTAGGCTAGTTCTGCCTTAAAAGGTATTGAAACCATCACGAAGACTCAGATGGTTCAGGAAATTAAAAACTGGTGGATGACTATGGGCAGCTGGGACACAGAGGAACGTCACTCAGTAAATAAACCCAGGGCATCCTAAAGCCTCCCTTTATTGAATTAACCTTATCTGGCTCAGATGAGGGGAATCTCTTTTTAGCTGTTGAATGACTTCTGTCTCCCTGCATTCCGATATGAGATTTACAGTACCAGGAGAAGAGCCAGTCAAGCCCAGCCCAGAATAAACTGGAAGAGACTCAAGGGGAGGAGACCAACTAAAGGGTTATTGATCTGATGGCAGTCTGGAAAATAGACATTCAACTGGTCACCCAACCACTCTGAAGTCTGTTGGTACTTGCCAACCTAACAGTATTTATTTTACTATTTGGTACGATCTGCTTGAAGGGGAGAATAAAGCCTTGGGTAGATGTGTGAGTTGTCTACTGGAAAAAAGGTGCCGACCCATGCTCTAAGAAGGAATTCTTCCCAGGGACCTCCCAACGCAGGCAAAATCATGTGTCTGGATGAAAAAACAAACACCAAGCACTAGACCAGTGATTCCTAAAGTGGGCACCACCGCCCCCTGGTGGGTGCTGCAGCGATCCAGGGAAGCAGTGATGGCCACAGGTGCATTTTGGAACATGGATTCAGTGCAGTAACCAATTTATTAACAAAAAAAAGAAACCAATTGCAAATAGTCCATCGCAGTGGTTTAAGATTACTGCTGACGAAAATAGAGCCGAGGATTACTAAATTGGTAGCAGCACAGCAGGTTCATCCTTCTCATTAAGTTGATTTCGAATGTTTTAACTTTTTTTGTATTACATTCTATTCTGAGTTCAATAAATAGTTTCATAATTTCAAAGTTCAATGTTTCAAATTTGCACCTTTCTTTACTATATTTTACGAAAAAGGTAGAAACACTAATGCATTTATCTTTCCTATTAATTGCTATTAAAATTTTCTTTAAATTAATTTCCAGGGGGCTAAGTAATATTTTTTCTGGAAAGAGGGCAGAAGGAAAAAGTTTGGGAACCACTGCTCTAGACGAAGCAGGACCCTGTGTTCTCTGTACCTCTCAGATAATTGTGATACTGTAAAAATGTCTCCTGTAGAAAATCAGCTCCAAGAGTCCCGAGGCTGTTCCCTTCTCCAGTTTTTGTCAAGGGCATCCTTAGTATGTGTGGTGACTGTTCTCACAATGATTTTATAAAGATCGGAAAACACCAGCAAAGGGGTCAACAACTACTGATGCCTTCTTGATGATGGTAACATCTCTGGTTTTGTTTTTGACTTTTTCCCATCTTTGAAAGAGTTAAAAATCAATTCTGGGACAGTGAGGTGGCTCAGTGGATAGAGAGCCAGGGTTAGAAATGGAAAGTGACCCTGGGCAAGCCATTTCACCCCCATGGCCCAGCCCTTACCCTTTCCTGCCTTGGAACCAACACACAGGACTGATTCTAAGATGCAAGGGAAGGGTTTAGGAAAAATATATACTGGGGTGGAGCAAGGCCCCCACAAAGCAGACACTGACTTATCCTCTCAGTAAGTGGCCCAGGGATAAAAATAGCAATACAATAGCAGGCTTCCCTCAACATGACTGATAGTGCCTGATAACGCCCATCTGTGACAGCCTGGAAACCTGGCTCTGGAACCAGGCTCTGTGTGGCACATGGCTCATCCTGGTGCCAGGCACGGTTCATTCTCTGAGTCCCTTCGGTTGCCTGGTCTTGGCCTTTGTTTTAATGGCACAGTACACATCTAACTTTGAATAGCTCACTCAAAAAGCACACGCCTTCTGAAGGATTTTTAGCCCTCTGAAAAATCCAAAAGCAAGCATTAAGCCATATGGGTTTTGGAACAAATATGGACTGCTACCAATCTTTGAAATATAGTTCTGGGGGCAGAATCAGGCCTAGAGATGGGAGGTCTTGGGTTCAAATCCGGCCTCAGACACTTCCTAGCTGTGTGACCCTGGGCAAGTCACTTGACTCCCATGGCCCACCCTTACCACTCTTCCACCTAGGAGCCAATACACAGAAGTTAAGGGTTTAAAAAAAAAAAAAAGAAAAAGAAAAAGAAATATAGCTCTGGGAGGACTAAGCCTGCATAACCTAGATCAAATTACTTGCCATCTCAAGAAGGGGGTCAGGGAAAGAGAGAGAGAATTTAGATTACAAAATGTCAAAAACCAAGTGTTAAAAATTGTTGCTACATGTAACTTGGAATAAGAAATACAATTTAAGAGAAAAGCACTAAAACACTGACCTTAGAGCAACTCAGATCGTTTTATAAGTGAAAATGAGATTACATGAAACAAAACAAGGGATGATAGATCTAAGGTAAAAGTCAAGTCAACCAAGAATTTAGCCAATACCTACTATGCGCCAGGCACTGTGATAAATACTGAGGATACAAAAAAAGGCAAAAAACAGTTGCTGGTGTCAGTCTAATGGAGTGGTTCCTAAACTTTTTTGGCCTACCACCCCCTTTTCAGAAAAAATATTACTTAGCGCCCCCTGTCACACACTATCACTGCCTCCTTACAGTTATTCACCGCCCCCAAATGCACCTGTGGCCATCACCACCTCCCTGGATTGCTACAGCACCCACCAGGGGGCGGTGGCGCCCACTTTGGGAATCACTGGTCTAATGGATACCTTTTGCAATCTGGTGAAGCGCTTGGAGTCCTTTTTCAGCAATATAAATTTAACTGCATAAAATAAAATAATCAAAATTACAAAGTAAATCAATTATATTGAAAAAGTTATCTAAAAAAAATTTTTTTTTAGTTCAGAGATTTCCTGGGCTCCATCTGAAGGAACTTCAGAGATCATCAATGCCCAGTCTCCTTATTGCTCAGCTAAGGAAACTAAACAGAGAATTAAAGTAATTTGCTTCCAGTTGCACAAGGAGGACCCAAAATTTAGAGGTGGCAGTGATCTTAGAGGCCCTATAGTTCAACCCCTCTCATTCTACAAGTCATGAAACTGAGGCCCAGGAAGACAGATACTAAGTGACTTGTCCAGGATCCCAAAGATAGATCAAGTTAATGAGAAGTCTTCTGAATGAAGAAGACTGCCTCTATTGGAAAAGCAGAGAAACAATAAAATATCTCTTCCTCCTCACCCTCCTCCATGCTTTTAGATAAGAGATTTAAGCTCAACCTTTCCTGCTTTCTCTTTCTTTTCTTTTTTCTTTTTCTTCCTCTTTTTTCTTTTCTCTTTCCTGTTTTCTGTGATTTCCATAGTATTTTAAGCCTAATTTCTTTATGGAATATCTTTAAAAAATTTTTTTTTACCAATTACATGAATAACAAATTTCCTCATAAGTTTTCCAAAGTTATGTAATCCAAATTGTCTCCCTCTCTCCTTCTCTTCCCTTTCCAAAAGCTGGCAAGCAGTTTCATCTGGGTTATACATGTATTATCATGCAAAACATAGTTCCATAGTGTTCATTTCTATAAGCGAATTATAAAACCAAAATGCTAAAACATATACCCAAATAAATAAGAGAAAAATCATACTTTCATCTGTATTCCTACTCCAACGGTTCTTTGTCTGGAGGTGGATAGCATTCTTTGTCTTAAGTCCTTCAGAACTGTCCTGGATCATTGAATTGCTGAGAGTAGTTGTCAATCACATTTGATTTTTCCATAATATTGCTGTTGCTATAATTATATATACATTATCCTCCTGGTTCTGCTGATTTCCCTCTGCATCAGTTCATGAAGGTCTTTACAGCTTTTTCTGAAATCATCCTGTTCATCATTCCTTATAACATGATAGTATTCCATCACCATCATATACCACAATTTGTTCAACTATTCTCCAATTCATGGGCATCTCTTTAGTTTCCATTTTTTTTGCCACCACAGGGAGCAGCTATAAATACTTTTCTACAAGCAGGCCCTTTCTCATTTTTTTATCTCTTTGGGATAGTAGTGGTACTACTGGATCAAAGAGTATGCCTTGTTTTATAGCCCTTTGGACATAATTCCAAATTGCCCTCCAGAATGGTTAGATCAATTCACAACTCCACCAGCAATGCATTAGTGTCCCAATTTTGCCATACCCCTTCCAACATTTATCATTTTCTTTTACTGACACATTGGCCAATCTGATAGGTGTGAGGTGGTACCTCAGAGTTGTTTTGATTTGCCTTTCAATAATCAGGACGGATTTAGAACATTTTTTCATATGATTATTGATAGCTTTGATCTCTTCATCTGAAAACTGTCTATTCATATACTTTGACCATGTGTCAATTGGGGAATGATTTGTATTCTTATAAATTTGACTTAGTCCTTTAGATATTTGAGAAATGAGTCCTTTATCAGAGAAATCTGCCATAAAAATTTTTCCCCATTTTTGTTTTTCTTCTAATCTTGGTTGCATTGGTTTTGTTTGTACAAAAACTTAATCAAAATTATTCATTTTACAACCTGTAATGTTCTCTCTCTCGTTTGGTAGTAAATTCTTCCCTTTTCCATAGATCAGACTAGTAAACTATTCTGTGTTCCCCCAATTTACTCATCATATCACCCCTAACATCTAAATCATCTACCCATTTTGACCTTATCTTGGTATAGGGTATGAGGTGTTGATCTATACTTAATTTTTACCATACTATTTTCCAATTTTCCCAGCAGTTTTTATCAAAAGGTGAGTTCTTTTCCCCAAAGTTGGGTTTATCAAACATTAACTTGCTGAGGTCATTTACCCCTAATCTATTCCATTCAGCCATCCTTCTATTTCTTAGCCAGTACCAGATTATTTTGATGATTATTGCTTTATGGTACAGTTTAAGATCTGATACCACTAGGCCACAATCCTTTACATTTTTTTAATTAGTTCCCTTAATATCCTTAATCTTTTGTTCTTCTAGATGAATTTTATTTTTTCCCTAGTTCTATAAAATAGTTTTTGGTAGTTTGATTGATACAGTATTGAATAAGTAAATTAATTTAGGTAGTATTGTCATTAGCCTAATTTCTTGAGGTAAAAGTTCATTCTCTGTTGTCTTGGAGATATGTCTTAAACTGTGACCAAAGCATACAAAGTGGAGAGGGCCCAGCTCTAAGGTAGTTTTATAATCACAGAATATAAGCTGGGACTCCTCCAGTTCCAGCTTTGTGTTTTAGAAATCACTCAGGGACAGGTCAAGCCAATACTGATTTGATTTAACATTAGTAATAATCCAATAAATCTTGTAATAGGCAAAGACCTTTAAAGTTTGTTTTTTACCTTTTACCTCTAGAAAAGTAAATAATCCAAGAATCTGTTGTCTTCCATTTTAATTCTCAAATCTCTGGGTGTATATAACTCAATAACCTTTATGCAGAGAAGTGGGGGTAGAAGGGAAAGAGTAAGTGGGGTCTGTGAGTTCCCCAAGAGAGAACTCTGGCACAGTGATACAGCAATACCTAATGGTTACAACTGTAAAAATTAAATGTCAGGGCTTCAGCTACTATCCCTACCTCTCAGCAACAGGTAAGGCCTGTCTCTAATGATGGATGATCTAATTCTGGCTGCCCGCCTCTTTGGCAGAGGTTTCTAATGAATAAGGTGCTGTACTCCATGGATGAGGCATTCAGAAAACCTTGTGAAGTAAGGATTTGCTTTCCTAAAATTACCCCCCTTCTTCACTTAGATGGGTGGCTTTCTGGACCTCCCCTTCGTGTCTTAGTCAAGGTATCCCCAGGACCTTTGAAAGGGGTCCCTCAAATTCTTCTCTGTGAGCAGTAGGAGGGAACCACAAGATTGTTCTGATCTGAGAACGTGGGCCCAAAAGAGATCAAATCTATTCTTGTCTGAGAAACTAGCTCTAGTATGTTCCCCGTCTCTGCTCATTATCTGATAGCCCTAAGACTGTCAGAACCCTCAAAAACCATTTCTGAGCTTGGTGGCAAGTCAGCATGCAAGGACTTGATATTTGGTGGATCTCCTGTCTGCCTTGGCCTCCTAAAGCATTCTGGCCTCTTGCTTTGGGTTCACAGATCTCAGGTCTCATTTCGAGATCCTTCCAGAACTGAAAGGAAACACTCCTTCAGGCAGGTGTTGGAGGTGCCTTCCAGCGCTCAGTCTGTGATTCCTTCTTTGGACCAAGAAGTCTCTACTGCTCACATTTTTGTAATATTTTCTATCACTCACTGGTCTTACTCTTTGCCTGGGAGTGCCATTTAAGCTCTGTTCATCCTGAGTTACCCCAGAAAACTATAAGCTTCTCAAGGGCAAGGGTTGTTTTTCCCAAGCTTTTCTTTCTTTGATTAGTTTCCAGCATGGTACCTCCCATGTAGGGAGCACTTAGTAAATGCTTGTTAGGTTGGATTAAGTGAGACATTACATTGAACTGTCTCTAGAGTAACTAAGTATATCTCCTATCAGTCAGAGAGTAACTAAGTATTAAGTACCAACTAGGTTCCAAGCATTGGGCTGAATTTGAAGATCAAATGAGATATCTGCAAAGTGCTTAGTACAGTGCCTGACCCAGAGCAGGTGATCAGTAAATGTTGATTCCCTGTTCTTCCCCTTTATGTAGACTTTACCATCTCGTCCAGACTGTCTTTCTTGCCCATCCTTTGCTCTAGTTTGCCCCCATTCCCAGAAGCCACACTTAGTTTCATAGATTAGAGCTAGAAGGAACATTGGGAGTCAGAGTCCAACCCTTGCACTTTACAGATAAGGAAGCTGAGGTCCAGGGAAGGTAAAGCTTGTCCAGAGTCACGTGAATATGTAATAACTGAGGAGTCAACCCAGGTCTTCCTGACCTCCCATCTAGGAGTTTATCCATCTCTCTCTCTCATCCATGATTCCCTCCTCACATCGACTTCTTAGAATCCTTTATCTTGTTTCCCTTCAAACTCAGCAAGGGCCACTTTATGCCTATCTCCCCAGGTGACAGTGCCCTTCCCTCAATAGTGCCTAGTGTTATTTTATACACACTTATGGGTATAGATGTTGTAGAATGGAAGAGTGTTGGGGGAGGGGGGTTGGTCTCTGTTTCCCCAATGCCTAGCACACAGTGGACACATAAATACTTGTTGATTGATTATTGACAGCCATCCAGGTTACCTGATTCCTACTATCTAAGACTCGTTTCATGACAGCACTCTAAGCTTCCCATAGTTGTAAGAACTTAGGTTTTGTATCTTTGTAAAAATATCCCATGTCCTTAACTCTGGGGACCCTTGGTCTGGTGGTGGCCATGGAGCATCCACTGCAAAAAGAATGCCACCTGGGGGTACAGTGAGAAAGCTGCACCTGGTCATTTGTGGGCTGCTCAATTCCAGACTGGCCTAAGGGAACCATGAGACTCAAGTGACGGCAGGTCACCACAAGCCTCCACCTTGTAACTACTTGGAATCCAAGCACTTAGACGGCTTACTACATAAGCGTGTGGCCATTTTAACTATGCCATGGGTGAGTGGTAAGTAAAGCTAGATTAAATATAACCCAAAGTGTCTGAGTTACTCCGCTTTCCAGGAGCCATGACTACAGGAGCATGGGAAAACTAACAGAGGTGTGCTGCTCAGACTGCATCTCTAGGATGGTTTTCTTTTTGAACACTGCTGGTTAGGATTACCAAGATAACTGTGGAAGAGCCGGGAGAAAAAAAATGGTGGCACATGAACATGATGGAATTTTACCGTGCTATGAGACAATGAATATGGGGAACACAGAGAGGCACTGAAGTGAGGCCAAATGAAGTAAATGGAGCCAAGAAAACAACATAATGACTACAATAATGTAAATGGAAACCATCATCACAAAAAAAAAAAAGGATGTGGCAAAAATACAAAGAATGATTTGGCTCCAAAGAATCCAGATCACATTCCCCCACCCTATCCCCTTGGAAGAGGTAGAAAACGGAGAGGTTGTAGAGGCATAGAACATTGCATATAATGTCATATTTGCTCATGTTTTGTTGATTTTTTCCTCCTATTTTTATTTTTATTTTAAAAATTGTTTTAAGAGATTGTTGTCCTTCATTTTCCCTGAGGTCTATGACATCACAATGTTAGGGTCACAATGTTAGTGTGTTTGACTGAGGCTGATCAGACCAATACAAGCATGGAAATTCTACCACGGGTCAGGTACCACAAGTCTTGTTAAAATATTCAGGGCAGAGATATTTCTGGATTTGTGTATCACATATTTGTTTCCTTTATGCTACTACAATTCTGTTTTACTCATAGGGCACCCTCTTTGATATGGGCATGTCATGCTGAGTGGTCCTGTGCAGACATCTTCTCCTATGTCTCACAAGTGATATTAAAATTCTTTAGAGACCTTGAGGGTGTCTTTGTACTGTTTCTTCTGCCTTCTGTGTGAGTGCTTGCCTCCTGTGATTTCTCAGTAGGCAAACATGGGTTTGGTATTCCAACAACAGGGTCAGCCTATTCGAGTTACTAACTCGGCAGGAGAGTCTGAATGCTTGGCAATTCGGCTCTAGAGTGGGCCAGTATTTCTGAGACTGCAATACAACAGAATGTGTAAATTCTCTGCCCCTTGTACTAATTTTGGCCTGGCAATTAACAGGGAGAAAACAGAAGTTCCCCATCAGCCAGACTTCACCATCCATAAGTGGAACCATTGGTTACAGCAAATAGAAAAATTTTGAATGTTGTGAATAAGTTTATTTAACTTGTCAGTATACTTTCCAGGGATGTCCACGTAGATGATGAAGTTGAAACACATTGCCAGAGCTGGCTTAGTGTTCAGGAAGCTCCAAAGGAAAGTGTGAGAAAAAGAACTGGCGATCTGCAGAGCCATTGGACTGATTTTATTGCTATATGCCTGTGAAACCTGGATAGTCTACTGATGCTATGCCAGGAAACTGAATCGAATCCATTTGAATTGTCTAAGGAAGATTCTGAAGATCATCTGGCAAGACAAGACTACCAAAACATGAAGTTCTTTCTCAAGCTTAATTGCCAAACATTCAAACTCTACTGCAGAGAGTATAACTCTAATGAACTAACCACCTGGTTCAAATGCCAAAAGCACATTTACCTAAAAGACTGTTTCACAGAGAATTCAAACAAGAAAATGCTCACCTAGAGGTCAGAAGTAGTACAAGGACCCTCTCAATTCTCCTGGAAAAATTTTGGTTATCAGTTGTGAGACTTAGTAGACATAGGCACAGGATCCAGTTGCATGGCATGCCCACATCAAACAAGGCACTGTGTGCTGTGAGCAAAGCAGAATTTTAGTAGCTCAAAAGAAACATGAGATGTATAAATTTAGACATCTCCATCCCAAATGTTTATATGAAGGCTATTCATTCCTGTCCTACCGTAGAACCTTCTGAGCAATAAAAGCCATCACTACCAATAAAGCTTGCTTTGGTACAAAGGCCTGACACACAGTTGGTGCCAAAAATGTTTATTTCCACCCCCAAAGGAAGCTCTAAATATATAATGAAGGCAATTTTCATCACACCTACTACAACTAGTGTACAACTACAATATTGAATTCTTCCTTTTATTATTGCCCATTATTTGTAGCATATTTTCAGGGTTATTACTTATTCATGTTAATAATATAATTATTATTATGACTTACAATTAATGCTTATATAATTGTTACTTATATATTGTTGTATTGGGATAGCAACTGTACTTGTGATTACATTCGCTTCTTCTGAGGAAACTCCTCCCAGTCAAACGGGTCGGGCTTGGAGCACTGATTGGTCAAGTGACTTTATTTTTAATTTGTTGCGTTCTCCCTGACTCTGAGGCCAGCTCTATCCACTCTGGCCCCCGCATCCCTTAATCCCACGGGAAGATTCCCCTGACTCACCCCGCCAGCCAAACAGCATCGGTACCTTGCATACGGTAACTGGCCCTCAATGAATACTAGTTGATTTCACGGATGGTCAATCCAATTTACGTTACTAGAGAGGTAGGCACGTGCTGTGTTTCTTATGGTCATAAATTTAGAAGGAAGCCCGCGGGTCTTCATTCTAACCTAAAGAGGACACTGGTTCAGAGATTGGCGCCGGCCACCCTGGGCTAAAGAGCAAAGGTGGGATTCGAACTCCCGCAAAGTTGCCCTGATTCTCGCCTCTAGTCCGCCCCTCCCCCCCAGCTCGAGCCCCACCAGCGGTTAGCAGCAGGCGCACGCGCCCCAGCTGGTGGGCGGAGCTCCGGGGGCGGGCCGAGGGCGTCACCTTCTGTGACGTAACTTGGGTGGCCGGCATTCTGCCTGCTAAGGCGGGGCGGCCGAGAACGAGGCCGGAGTTGGGGCGGAGTCAGGCCGCAGAGGGAGATGGTGGGCGGGGCGGGGGCCAGAGGGGCGGGGCCGGCGGCGCGCGGCGAGGGCGCCTCCTGCGCAGGCGTGCTGGGCCGCCCCGCTGACATGGCGTCGG